>NW_022196898.1:101908070-101920707 GCF_008632895.1 Mastomys coucha | reverse complement strand
ACACACACCCTAAAATTTAATTCTTCTATCCCAAGAGTCAAAATGACTCATTGTAACCTCTAAAATCCCTCATGGTTGCGGACAAGATGTACACACAAATCACTGATAGTTGATTCAGGATCTTTGAATGCGTGTGCCGTCCCTCATGGACTAGAGGCTCTCCTAAGCATACTCTGCCTCTCTTACTGCCGTCTATGCTGCCTTACTGAAGGTACTCTGAGAGACAGAACGCTATGGCTAAAGGCGTGCTGGGCTAGACCACTGGGAGGAACTGACTTCTGGTTCCGTCCTGCCTTCTGACTTGGGTGAGTCATCTCACCTCCCTTTGCTTGAGTTTTGTTGTCTGTAAAACAATGGCAGTGGCATCTGCCTAAATCCCATCATGGAACAAGAATGAACACCAGGTGAGATTACATGTGAACAAGACTATGTGTAAAAGAGACCAACAGCTCAGTGAGAAGAACATATAGTGCAGGCCCTTACTTTTCTAATATCTCTTCACATATGTGTAAATTCATCCTGGCTTTTGGCTACAGCAATACTAAATAAAATGTCTTCCTCAGGGGAGCCTCCCAGGATTCACTAGTCAGTCACTTCTTGAGCATTATGTGCAGGATGTGTTTCTTTACAGTAAATGGAAACAATGAACTTGGGTTAAAGGTGCCAAAGATCTGCCACCACGAAGCTGTGAGTGAATTTCAAACTGTCACAAAACACAAGCAATGTTAGGCATTCTATAACACTGTCATGATGGGTTTTATTTGTACATATACATGATGTACATGCATGTGTGTATTCATATGTATGTGTATGTGTGTGCTCACATGTATATGGGTGAATATGTATGTGCAGGTGTACATGCACGTGCATATACATATATGGAGGCCCAAAGTTTACCTCAAATGTCTTCTTTGATCCCCTTCATTTTCTTTCTTGTAACAGGGCCCTTTGAAACCTATAGCTGGCTAATTCCAGTTCATCTAGTTAACCAGCTTGCCCTGGGACCACTGTCTCAGTTTCCAAAGGGAGAGAAGATAGGAGTACCACATCTGCCCAGCCTTTTACTTAGGTTCTGGAGATGAGAACCCTTGCCCTTGTGCTTATGAGCCAAACACTTTATTCACTGAAACATCCCCACAGCTCTGCTGCAGCATCTGACATATCCTGTGTAAAACTACCTAGCAGGGCACTAGCCTACAGAGCTATTTAATGAATGGACATCATATCCCAAAACCAAGAATTCTTAATCTTGGTTCCACAGTCCCATGCATGCTTTTACACACACACGCACACACACACACACACACACACGCACATTCTTCTGGAAAGGGCACACAAAGCTTCGATCAGCTAAAGAGAGCTGCTTTGAGTATAATCTTAAATTGTGATGTACGGCACGGAGTGGATTATTCCAAAAGCTGTCCTGCTGGTTGGGAAGATTGAAGTTATCTCTCTTGATACTGTTCCTGATCGCACTCCCTTGGGCTACTGCCTCTCAGTTCCATATTCACTCTGATTTCTCTGCCTGGCCTCATGAAGCCAGGGCCTGTATAAAGCAGAAATCACAACTGGTCCCGGAGGTGACCTTAAAATTGGTGTGGCTGTACCCTTGGACTTCAGTAAAACAAACTTCCTTGCCAATGGGAAATAGGATGCTGGCAACCCTGACTCAAGCAAGCTCTCACCTGAGGTTGATTGCCATGGAAACCCCACCGAAGCAAACCTGACTTCCCAGGTGGCTGCTCCATTTCAATGTTATGTCAATAATGATTGCCTAAGGTCTGTGGTGTGGAATGGACTTATACAATCTTTGAGGTCCTGTTTCCTCAAAACAAAATACCCTCAAGCTCATGGACTCTCAGCTCGGCTCGAAGCCATAAAGCTTTCATCACAGCTCCTTAAGAATGTATCCTTCCCTGCAGTCTGGTGGCCCATAATGTAACGCTGACAATAAAACTCACTCTTAATTGTAGCAGGAGCTGACAGCCTGGCCAACCTTCCCTCACAGAGTCAGAAACTTAGAAGAAGGTCTTCCTTGGAGTTTAGAGGGAACTGACCATCTCGATATTCACCCACAACAGGCGTCACACTGTCCTCCCTTACACTGGAAGTAGCTTCGCCCTCTGGAATTGGAAGAAACAGCATTTCCTTTGCTTGTAAACTCGGGACAGTGTCATTATGGAGGTGCTCTGGCAGACAACAATACACTTAAGATCAAGAGGTGGATCTACTACTCCAGTCCAGCTACCGCTCTCTCCAGAAGCAGGGCTAAATCTAGCATGCTCCCTGGGTCAAGCACATGCCATAGCTAAGTGTAACTAAGGAGGGAAACCTGCAGACACACAAAACCCAGAAAAAATTCGCTAATACATTTACAGGAATTGTAGAAACATGTCGGGTCTCACTCATACTACTAAGCACGTAAGAGAAGCAAATACTAACCACTGGCAAGGGTGTACCCAGCACAAAGATATGATGGGACACACACACACACACACACACATACACACACACACGCACACACACGCACACACACACGCGCACACACACACATACACACACACACATACACATACACACACACACACATACACATACACACACACACACACATACACACACGCACACACGCACACATACACACACACGCACACACACACGCACACACACATACACACACACTCACACACACGCACACATACACACACATACACACACACATACACACACACTCACACACACACACGCACACATACACACACACACTCACACACACGCACACATACACACACACATACACACACACACACTCACATGCGCACACACACATACACACACACATACACACACATACACACACACACACATACACACACATACACATACACACACACACGCCCACACACACACACATACACACACACACACACACGCTCACACACGCACACACACACACACATACACAAAGGCCGCCCAAGACCCAAGTTCAAATAGTTCACAACTCAGTGAATATAAGATCACAACCATGAGCAAGTAGCAAATATGTCAAAAATGCAAGGTTAAAACAGTAAGGTTAAAGCAAGAGCGTAAAACCATTCATAAAATAAGTATCTTTTAATGACATGAAGTGATGAACACCCTTACAGTAAAATACTAGGAAAACAAGAGGCAGCTTAAAAAAAAAAACAATATTAACAACAAAAAAGAACATTCACACATGAATTATAATGAAACTACTAGACAAGAAAAGCAAAGAAAGTAGGATCCTGAGCCAGCTAGGATCTTCTTATTGTTCAGAAAGAGGCTGAAATGTCTCTGTGCATCTCTCTCTCTCTCTCTCTCTCTCTCTCTCTCTCTCTCTCTCTCTCTCTCCCTCCCTCCCCCCTCTCCTCTTATCTATCATCTAGCATATCTATCAGCTATCTATCTATCATGTACCTATTTATCTATCTATCTATCTATCTATCTATCTATCTATCTATCTACCTATCTATCTGTGTGTGTGCACAAGCGTGTGTAAGACAGAGGTCAACCTCAGTGTTGTCCCCTGGGACACCAATTGAGTCAACTTTCAGCTCAAATATCATCATACTCTTTCCCCAAAGATTAAAATGTTTAAGCAATCCTGAATAAAAATTACAAATAGATTTAACACAGGAAGAAAAGAGAATAAAGTATATAAAAAAAACAAATCAAGCCAAAACTCTTGATTCCCTTCTCTGGGCCATGTCTGTCCAGTCCAAGCCTGTGTCCAGCTGACTGGTAGCTGAGGACTTAGAACAGCCTTTCCTTTGTTGTTATAATGGATTCTGTGTTGTTGCTTTAAGCTGATGGTGTTTCTTTTCTAATGATGTGTGCTTTCTGGGTCTCAATTTATAGGATACACTTGAAGAAACTAAATTAAATATAACTAAAAATTCATGGGCTAAAAATTGCACACCCCAAGAATTGGGGAGTTCAACCCCTATCCAACTCCAGCTAAGTGTTGGGGATCTGCGAGAGTGACCTCTGATCACTCCTAGTGCTCCTTTTTTGAATGTGAAGGTCTAAGGGTCATCACCATGTAATCTTCCTGAAGTCTCAACAGAAGGTCTTAGAAACACACCATTGACTGGTCTCCTGAGGTCACTCTTACTTCCAATCTTTAGCCAGAAGAGTGCACATGAAGAAAGTTCTGTATGAAGATTCAGCAAGTCCTACCTCTTTTGTACTTCCTTTCTTTCTTAAAAAAAATTAATAATGATAACAATAACAAAAACAAATGTCAACTTTTTCACTTTTACTATAGGTATAAATGGTGCCAAGGAAATAAAACAAAGGTGAGACAATATTTAATTTATTTATGAAATAAATTAGAATACCATTGTGGTAGGTGATATAGCTTAATACCCAAAGAACAAGGTAAGTTATTAAAAATATAAATATATATAGTGGAATTTCTGTACAGAAGATGCATGTGAAACCTTGACAGAAAATCAAAACGTTAATCATGAAAAGGCCAATAAAACAGGGAACTCAAGTGTTTTCACTGATGAAGAATGGATCCAATATGCCTCCTTCCATCATTCGTATTCAGCATCAAGTTCTAGATAATTTGATAAGGCAAGAAAAAAATAGAGTTGGTGAGATGGTTCTATGGTACAAGCACTTGCTGCCAATCCTGGCAACATGAGTTCAACCACTGAGACCCACATGATAGAGAGAACCAACTCCTGATCTGACCTCCACACACACAGTGGCATGGCATGTACAAACTCATACACACACACATACATACACACACACACACACATAGTCATGGCATGTATACATACACATGCACACACAGGCATGACAGGTACCTACACACACAGAGACATGGCATGTACATACATACACACACAGGAATGGCATGTACACACATACACATAGGCATGGCATGTACATACACACACACACACATGGGCATGGCATGCACACACACACACACACATGCACATAGGCATGGCCTGTACATACACACACATGGGCATGACAGATACATAAACACACATATATGCACACTCATACATATGCATATACACACACTAAATGAATAAAAAGAAGTTTTTTAAAAATAAAAGATGCACATCTAACATCATTTGTCATATTAAAAATACCCTTTAAAACCAACTCTCCTCAAATATACATAAGATCTATATGAGGAAAACTATAAAATTCTGAGAAAAGCGAGCAAGTTTCTATACAAATGGGAAAAATTTTATATGTGGATAAAGACAACATCATCACAACACCTCCACTTTACACAAAGATCTCTAGACTCAGTGCCATCCCAAGTAAAGCACCAAAAAGTTATTTTGCAAACATCAAGTAATTAACAGTAAGAGATCTAATTATCCAAGACAATATTGCAAGGAAAAATAAGTCAGACCGCTCATCCCACTGTACCGTAACACACAGGAGCCATGCTTGCTAAGACAGCGGCATACAGCAGCCCAGACCGCTCATCCCACTGTACCGTAACACACAGGAGCCATGCTAGCTAAGACAGTGGCATACAGCAGCCCAGACCGCTCATCCCACTGTACCGTAACACACAGGAGCCGTGCTTGCTAAGACAGCGGTATACAGCAGCCCAGCCCTACCTACAGCTTTGCTGACCATGGTCTCAATGACTGGCTGTCAGTCAGGATCAGTACATTTTTCCTGTGCTTTAATAAAACACAATGACAGAGGCAACTTAGAGCAACTACAAACAGGTGCCACAGATATCTGAAAAAAAATTACCAATAAGCAGATCTTCTGATAGTTTTAAACATTCTAAGAGTTTCTAATAAGACACAAATTGTTCTACTCAGTATTTATCTAGATGTGGTTTAACAGTACCCATAAACTCCTATGCATATTTATTTGTAATTTCCAAAGCCTGAAGAAACTAAAATGTTATTCAATAGTAAATGGGCTTTTAGAAAGGAATATTATAAAATGGCCACAAATTTGAGCTATAGAGCCGTATGAAAATGCACGTGCATTGACATGCATGCCCACGAAATGAGGCAATCTGAAGAGATACACCTTATATGGTTTACAACACTAGCATTCTGGAAAAGGTAAACCTATGGGCTATGTAACAAGATCAGTGATTGCCGGGCATTCATAGGGAGGAGGAGGAGTGAGTAGACAGAACTTGGGGCATCTCTGGGGCAGTGGCCTGTTCTATATGACAGTTATGTGGATACTTGCCATCAGGCCCTCATGAAACCCCAGAGGACATACGACTCAGAATGTTAACCCTGGGAACTGACTTAAAATACTGTGTTAGGAGGGTTGGAGAGATGACCAGCAATCAGGAGGCCTTGCTTCTTTTTCAGAGAACCTAGATTCAATTCCTAGCACCCACATGGTGGCTCACAATCACCTGTAAGTCCAGTCCCAGGGGATCCATCCTCTTTTGGCCTCTACAGGTACCAGGCTTGCACATGGTGCACAGAAACCTATGCAGGCAAAACTCTTATACTCATAAAAATATATAAATAACAATTTAAAAATTTAAAACTGACCCACACTGTAGGGAAGTCAAGGGTAGGAAAGGGAGAGATAAAAGGATCCAAACGCTGCTTCTCAGCCTAGAGAGGAAGTTGCTACTTAGAGTTTCAATGAGATGAGAGACTCTGTCTCAAGGTCTTTGTGGAAAGCAGTAGAGAAGAACACACAGTATCTTCCTCTGACTTCCACTTGTGGGTACCCAGGCTAACCCACTCACTAAGCACATTTATACACACGTGTGCATATGCACGCGCACACGCACACACACAAACTATCATGTCTGTAGCTCACAGCTGCTTCCCATCAGTGAGGTGACCCAGCCACCTCCCATCAAAGTGTAGAAGCCACATGGAGGCTATGCTCCACCTCAGCCTGCAAATCTGACTTTAAGATCACTGCTGTGGTCTGCCCTAACTGGAAACACACACAGGGAAATGCTGGAAAATGCAGTTTAGTTAGCCAAACTGACACATTAAAAAGCCACCACAATTAGGAAAGGGCTGCTTATGACTCCCCTTCCCCCATGCGGCACAAATCACAGAAGGAAAGGCACACCAACTATAAAATGATAGACTGCTTGACTTCAGAGTCCCATAAGCATGGGTGAGGATGAGCTTAGTACTGACCAAGATGCCTGAAAACTTGAAAATCACAGGAGAGCTCCAACCCAGAGTACTTTCTGATTCCTACAAATAAAGAAAGAAAACTCAAATGAGCCAACAGACAAAAAGATAATGCAGGAAAGAATAGAAGAAAAGGCAACATCACAGACAAATCAGAACACAAAATTAAAACAATGCAAGCTAAATCGGTAAAAGATTGCAAATTTGGGGAAACCATTTGTGAGGATTCTGGGATGATTCTTTAGATTGTAGTGTATAATATGATCTATCAGCTAACCACTCCAAAGAGCTCATCTCACCATATGTAGACTGTGTATGGCACACACATAGAGAACAAAATGTCATTTCTAGGCTTGCAAAACAGAGGATTGCACATATCTGCAAGAACACATGAAACTACTTCTGAAGATAACTTCAAAATTCCTTGCTGGGGACAGAAGATAAAATGTTTCCTGTACATTAAATATTATATAAAGATAATAGGATGCTTTAGCGGGTTTGTTAGTTCAAATAGATTTCAAAAACAATATTTACAAATGACAAGTAGTATTAGTGAATAAATTTACCAAAACAGTACTGTTTTATTCAGGGTCACTATCACTGTGATGAAACACCATGACCAAAGCAACTTGGGAGAAAATAATTTATTCACCTTTTGCTTCCACATCGCTGTTCTTCATTGGAGAAAGTCAGGACAGAAACTCAAACAAGGCAGGACCCTGGAGGTAGGAGCTGATGCAGAGCCCATGGAGGGGTGCTACTTACTGACTCATGCTTACAACAACCAACCCAGGGATGGCACTACCCACAATAAACTGGGCACTCCCTCATCAATCACTAGATAAGAAAATGCCCTGCAGGCTTGCCAGCACCTGGATCTTATGGAAACATTGTCTCTATTGAGGCTCCCTCCTCTCAAATGACTTTAGCTTGTGTCAAGTTGATACAGAACTAACCAACACAGATACAGAAAATAGGATAATACGATGTTCTAAGTTCTATTTGTGCATGTGTAAATGGGTATATGTTCTGGATATGTACATACAGATCAATATGCATATAAATAAAATAATATTTCTTTACTTCAGAATACTTCTGTACTTCTTTCTGGGTGGGACCCAAGTGCAGAAAAAGGTTAAAGCTTCGTTGGGAATACCTGCTCATTACTTCCTTTATAAAAGAGATCTGTGAGTGAGTGAGAGGAGTAAGAGGAAGCTTTTGCTGGCAACCTGTGTCCCTGATCCCTGATCCCTGGCAACTCTGATCCCTGATCCCTGATCCCTGGCAACTCTGATCCCTGGTCCCTGGTCCCTGGTCCCTGGTCCCAGTTCTTTGGTCCTTGATCCCTGGTCCCTGATCCCTGATCCCTGGTGCCTGGTTCCTGGTCCCAGTCCTTTGGTCCTTGATCCCTGGCCCCTGATCCCTGATCCCATCTGTAGTCCCAGCACACCTATGGGTAGATAGTTGGTAGAGGTGGGAAACCAGTGCGCAGCTGACATGCACAGCTCAGTGACAAACTGAGAGACTGCCTCGAAAGCAAGATGGAAGGAAGGAATCAACTCCAATCCCCTAAATGTTGTCTTTTGCATGTTGTGTCCTGTGCACTCATTCTCTCTCTCTCTGTCTCTGTCAATCTGTCTGTCTTTATCTTTGTCTCTCTGTCTCACTCTCACTCTTTCTCACACACACAAAGAAATAAGTGAAAAAAACCATAAAGATTGAGATCTGTCACAATTTTAAAAACTGGCCTCTGTTTGGATATGTAGGTATCTGTTTTGTCATTTTTCCAAGTTATGCTTTTAATATTTGAAATTTTAGGAAGCTGTAAAGAATGTTCTTACAGAGGACCTGGGTTCAATTCCCAACACCTACACTGGGGCTTACAACTACCCATAACTCCAGGAACAGAACGGTAGTGACAACAGCAGATTTCTCACTGAACTACATTCTCTTTTCCATTAACTTTATTCATTCACTCGACATCCTGATCAAAGCCCTCTCTCTGCCCGAGCAGTCCCTCCCTCACTTCCCCTCCCCTTCTCCTCTGAGAAGGGGGAAGGTCCCCTGGGTACCAACTCACCCTGGCATCTCAAGTCACTGCAGGACTATGCGCTTCTTCTCCCACTGAGTCCAGACAAGGCAGCCCAGTTAGGAGAATGAGATCTACAGACAGACAACAAACTCAGGGACAGCCCCCTGCATCAGTTGTTGGGGGACTAACATGAAGACCAAGCTGCACTTCTGCTATATACGGGCAGAGGGCCTAGGTCTAACCTATGTAGGCTATTTGGTTGGTGGTTCATTCTCTGGGATCCCCCAAGGGTCCAGGTTAGTTGACTCCATTGATCTTCCTGTAGGGTTTCTATCCCCCCATGGGTCCCTCAATCCTTCCCTGACTTTTCTGTAAGACTCCCTGAGCTCTACCCACTGTTTAGCTATGGATCTCTGCATCTGTTTCAGTCATCTGTTGGGTGGAGCCTCTCAGAGGACAGTTATGCTAAGCTCCTGTGTGCAAGCATAACAGAGTGCCATTAATAGTGTCAGGGATTGGTTCTTGCTCGGGATGTGTCTTGAGCTGGACTGGTCATTGATTGGCTATTCCCTCCATCTCTGTTCCATCTTTGTCCATGCACTTTTTATAAACAGGACAAATTTTGGTAGACGTTTTTGTAGGTGGGTTGTTTTCCTTATCCCTCCACCAAGTGTCCTGCCTGGCTCTAGGAGATGGCCCACTTCAGGTTTCATATCTCCCACTGCTTGGAGTCTTAGCAACATGAAATAGGCAGCTAAATGGATAGAACTAGAAAATATCATCCTGAACAAGGTAATCCAGACCCAAAAAGACATGCATGTACTCACTTCTAAGTAGACATTAGCCATGAACTACAGGATACCCACGCTACAATCTGCAGACCCAAAGAAGCTAAATAACAAGGAGGACCCATGAGCGGATGCTTGAATCTCACTCAGAAAATAGTCATCCGAGGAAGATGGAGGGAGGGAGGGAAGTGGGTGGGAGAGGAATAGGGTAGGGGATCAGGTGTGGGGAGAGCCAGGGAGAGAGAATGAAAATGGGTGTGATGGGAGGGGCACTTGCAGAGACCTGGAGGAAGGAGGTTCCAGGAAGTCTATGAGGGTAAATCACAGAAACAGAGACTTGGGCTCTGGAAGATCTAGTGTGAAGCACAGATGCCCAAACTGTCTCCACACAGCAGCAAGCACTATGAGTATTAGGGGTTTTCATCAGGGATAAGAGGGAATGTGTTCTCTAAGGATTTATTTTTCTTATTTTTAAGTGTGTGTGTATGTGTGTGTGTGTGAGAGAGAGAAAGAGAGAGAGAAAGAGAGAGAGAGAGAAAGAGGGAGAGAGAGAGAGAGAGAGAGAGAGAGAGAGAGAGAGAGAGAGAGAGAGTTTGTAAGTGGAGGTAGTTGTGAGGCCAGAGGTGTCATATGCTGCCATGCACACTTTGCGTGACGGCGGTACTTGAGGCGTAAACTTCAAGGAAAGTCAGTCTACTGCCTCTGCATTGTCGCCTGGCACCCCAAACTCAGAGGTGGCCCAGATATGTCCTCGTACTAGTGTGCTAGGAACTCACCAAGATATCATTTTCTTACAGCTAGCAAGAGAAAATTCGGACATTGCTTTCTGACCTTCTCCAATGTTCCAACGTCCTAGCCTAACCCTGGCTTGGAATGTTAACCCATTCAAACTAATAGCTTCCAGCATTGTAGGGCGTTATAGCTTACAGAATGAGAGAAATATCCCAGGACAAGATCAGGTGAAATCCTCATTCTTAGTCAACATAGGCAGGCTATATTAGATTTGCAACTGAATCACTCCTAGGAACTAGCTTGGCAGGTGTTCCCCACTGCTAACACCCCCCACCCCCAGCCCAGAAAGGCAACATGGTTGAGGAGCTTACTTAGGCCTACCTAGTCTGTAACCATAGCAACGAACTGAGGAGGAGTTATCTACACCTGGCTTTTAGAAGTCAAGTGACCTTGGTGTGTGGGGGTCGCTTGCCTACATGACTTCAGTCTAGCACTAGGACTGGGGGAAGAAGGACTTGGACTCACATGTAGGACTAGCACTAGAACTTAGATGGGCTAGGACTCAGATTCATGTATCTCTCGCAGTCCCCCGGGCCCTGGCCACTTGGGCCCCTGGGATGCAGTACCAGTTCAGAGGAGATAGCTGCTGCTTTAGACCCAGTATGTTTCAGATAGCCTCAGAGGTACCTCAACTGTTGAGCTGCCAGATTTTTCATTTCTCTTTTGCAATGATTGTAAAAGCCTCATGTCATTTTTAAAGAAATACACTCAGATCTTACACCACTCGTGTGTAGTCTGTTTGTCAAAGTTGAATCCCGTGCCCACCTGGCCAGAACCCTTAGTCCCGTGGAACAAGGGACTCCCATAAGAAACCCCGGCCCGTGGCAATATGCCTCAGGAACTGGAGTTATGAAGAGTTGTGAACCACCTCATGTGGGTGCTACCATGAAAGTGGAATGTTTCATGGAGTGAGATCCAAGGTTAGACCTGGGACATGCTGTCTAGGTCTTATTCTCGTGCTCTCGAAGCATCAGCTCTTTCCATTTGCACTTCCCCAAAGAATATAATTCCATACACAGACCACGGGGCTGAGGATATAGCTCAGTTGGTACTGTCCACCTAGCATGCAAGTCTCTGGGGTGGACAGCACTACAGAAATCCAGGCTTGGGCTACACTACTTTAAGGAAGGTCAGAAGTTCAAGGTCATCCTTGAACACATAGTGAATTTAAGGTCGGCCTGGGTCTGTCTCAAAAAAAAAAAAAAAAAAGGTAAAGACGTTTTCCACATTGCCTTTTCCTTTTCAGTGGATCTGGGCATTTTGGGTTGAATGAATTTGTAGATAGGTAATCCTTTGTAATGATCAAATAGCTCTCCACTGTCATAGCAAGCATTGCCGTTCTGAGTGACACTCAAGCAATTGGATGCTCCAAGCAGTCATTGTCCCTGACCAAATATGGCAGCCCAGATGTACTCACTTGCTCTACACTTGTGACACTATACTCTATGGCCTTAATTAATGTGTGGGAGTGAAAGAAAAATGCAGAAAATACCTGTTTTCAATAGAAAACTAAGTGAAACCACTCCAGGATGCTTGATTTCAACCTTTCATTGTCTTTAAGATATTTTAAGGCTCATTTTAAAAGAAATACAACTGAAGAGCTAGGGAGATGGCTCAGTGGGTCAAAGCACTCACTGAGCAAGCATGGGGACCTGAGTTCAAATCTCTAGCAGGTAAATATTCAGGCAGGGTGTGTGCTCCTGTAATCCTAATGCTGAGGCAGGAGGATAGTGAGAGACACTATACTTCAGGTATAGGTAGAGTAAGGCAGAGTGTTAGCATTCCTTCTAGGCTCTGCCCCATGGTTACCTGGCAACAGCCAGGTGTGCCTGACTCACTATAAAAGGGGCTGCTTGCCTCCTTCTCTCTCTTTTATC
>NW_022196898.1:101895570-101903070 GCF_008632895.1 Mastomys coucha | reverse complement strand
AGCAGGAGAGAGTGGGGTGGTGAACAGGGGGAGGTGGGAGGGAACAGGGGTTTGTTCTTGTTGTTTTTTGTTTTTTGTTTTTTGTTTTTGGAGGGGAAATTGGGAAAGGAGATAACGTATGACATATAAGTAAAGAAAATATCTAATGAAAAACAAAAAAATAAAAAAAGAAGCAGTGTTAAGTCAGATGTGGTGGTACACACCTGTCATCAAAGCACTTGGGAATGTGGATGCAGGAGGAACTAAAGTTCTAGGTCATCTTTAGCTACACAGCCATGTCAGGCCAGGCTGAGCTACAAAAGACCCTGCCTCAAAATATGTAAACAAACAAAAAAGCATTCCAAATGTATATAGGGAAAAGAAACTGAATGCAGGGGTTGATAGTGTGATCAGCCTGTGGTCTAAACGCCTGTGGCCCGTTGGTAATAAGGAATGTCGGTTCTGATCCTTTGACTCAGTTTCCCCTGTGCCTTCACAGTAGAAAAGGACATCAGTGCAAAAGCTTTAACATGTGGTTAATCAGTGGTCCAAAGGACACAGATCTTCAATTCCATTCCTATCCAGAGCCCTTAAAAAGGCTCCAGGGCTCTCATTTTCTGCATGAGGCAAACCCTATCCAAGGAGCTTTTTGTACCCAGAATTCCCAGTAAGGCAGCTCTTGTCCTGGGGAAAAGAACTATCCCTGTGGAAAACTGTCTGTTTCCCAAAACTGTTTGTTTTTAGTTTATATGAGAAGCAGAGCTGAAATATGAATATGAACAAAGTAAGGAAATTTCAATGTTCAGTGATACAGCCTAGGAAAACAAGAGGATGTGTTTACATAAATTATAAGCACTCCAGGGCCAGGGTATTATTCTTCCTCTGGTTTTGTCAACTGCTTATGTAGTACTGTGTACACTTGTGGCAACTCAGAATGAATAATAATAATTAATGCAGCATGCTTGTTCTAAACCCTGCAGACATCTTATCAGAACTTGGGCTGGTTTATTCTGCTTGCTTTTTTTTTTTTTAAGTCAATTCAAAACGGACCATATGTATTTCCCAATCCTTTCCTGTTGGGCATCTTTCTTTCTAACAAATCCACTGGTGATTATTTTGGACAAATATCTGTGATATCATGACTAACAGGGCACGGACTTCAAAGTGTTCGACTTGGAAGGTACTGAGATGACTCGAGCTCTGGCCCTGCTGTTAACCTCAGGGGCTGTGGTTTCAGTCATTGCTGGTTTCACATAGTGCAGGAAAGAAGAGGGAGAGGAACTAGAGAAATTAACATGGAGGCCATACAGCACGGCTTAAGACACCAAGACATCACACCCTGCATCTCTCTTGTCTCCGGAAAAGGCTTTTATTTGCTGAAGAAATCAAGCGTATGCAGTGGTCCCTCCTGCAGCAGCTTCTCCTCTCTGATGTGTCTTATACTTCTCCCAGAACCATCTTTCACAAGCCTGATTCAAGCAATAATTTGTCTTTAATTAAAAACAACAGCCAGCCACTCACTGCCCTAGGATGTTCTGGGCTCCCTGAGAAGCCAGCTCTGCCTCACTTTCTTGCCAAATTTCTTTCTACTGTCTGACACATATTCCAGGTACCAACTATGTTTACCCTCCCTTCTTACCCCAATCACTGGAGCTCCCTGGAACACCCTGACACCCTGTGCCTCCATGCTTGTGTCTATGTGACTTGCTTCATGAACCCCTTCTCCTTACTATGTAAACGTAGACAACTCACACACGTCACCCAAGGTCCCAAGTTAGGTGCCTTCTATTTGTGGTTTCTTATTCTGTAACAGGGCTGTGCCGATTGATGAGCAGAGATAGTCTCTGGCCCCAGACTAGCATGCTGTTCGACACTCATTCATGTGGTCCTGTGATCATGTCTCTAAAATGCTGAGATATGATCTGAAAATCAGGCTCTGGCAAGATGGCTCAGTGAATAGAGGAGCTTGTCACAAGGCCTGACAAACTGAGTTCAATCCCTGGGACCTACACAATGTAAAGAACAAAATGATTCCCCACAGTTGTCCTCTGACCTCTGACCTCCACACATGCATCATAGTGTACCCCTATCGGCACACACACACACACACACACACAAATAAATGTGAAAAAAATGTTAACTTGAAATTTCATTTCTCATAGCCAGTGAGACAAGGAAACAAACCAGCAACACAAGCCATGACACTGTCCTTAACATCTGCTAAGACAAAATTTAAAAAACAAGTGTCTGATAGAAGCAATTAGCCTCTAAAGCAGGTGCTGGCCCCATCTCTTAACCCATTCTGTATGAGGGTCACACTCCGGTCTCATTTAGTTAGTGAAACCCACAAGGGCACCCCCACCCCAGCCCTGAAGTAACATTAACAATACCAAGAGCTCCATGCAGCCATCCCTAAGAGCACTTAGCTCCTATTGAAAGTCACAGGGAATTATGCATACATGAGAATTGGGGGAAAGACAGGAAAGACAGCCTCTGCATCTTGGAAAACAGCCAGGGAAAGACCACAAAGGTCCAGTACCCTGGAGCTCTGTCACCCTTTGCTGTCACCGCTTCATCTTTGTGGGAACATATTGGATTGGGAAAGCCCTTTGCTCCATGCTGCCTGGCTCCCAACTCCCTGGCATCCTTGCCTGTCTGCGCCTCCTGGTTAATTGTGGCAGGCTTACAGATGTCAGATGTCAGGCTGTATCCGATGAAGAGGTTCCTGCCTTCGGCTGTTTATATATGACCTTCCAGGGTTTCCCCTGCATGATGAAATAATTAGGGGCCACCATTTGGGGAGTGATGTTGCCAGTCAGTTTGGGCAGCCTTACACTGAAAAAATGAAAATAAAACATTTGGTCTTATCTATTCCAGAATCTTCCTTGGTTTATTCTAAACGCTGTTTCTTGTTTTCTGAATTTTCACAAGGATTCTAGTGTTCACTAGAGAGAACAGTGATGGCTTTGGGGGAGGGTGGCTTTTGTGAATGCGTGGGTGACAATTTAAGTGGAGTAAACAATTTAAGGTCTTTTTTGTGTGCCTAATGTTCTACATAAAGTTTGTCTTTTGTCTCTAAAAACAAATAGACTCTATAGACTCAACAAAACCTGGAGGTTTCCTTTTTTAAAAATTAGGAACATTTTTCTCAATCACTTAATTCTTCTGTCTTAATGAATCCTAAATGTTGACTTTTTGACCCAGAACATAAGTAAACATCTTGTTTGCAATGTTTTAGATATTTGTATAAATAAGAGGTTTTTTTTACCAGTCTTTAGGTTCTTATCCATATGCAGTTTCAATGATTCAGGAGAATCAGGCCATGTACCATGGCATGACTCAAAAATCTGAAGCAACTTTAATCATTAAAATGATTAAAAAGATTAAGGGACTAGAGATTTAATGTGGCTTATCACATAGAATGAAGCTGTGGGTTTGGTTCCCAGCACCACTTAAAGTTGGATGCTGTGGTAGATCCCTTCTAGCCCCACCATTTGGGAGGCTGATTGGATATGCAGGGCCATCTTCAAGGGTGTAATGAGTCTGGGGCCAGCCTGAGAGATACAAGCCTTCAGGGCCATCTTCAAGGATGTAATGAGTCTGGGGCCAGCCTGAGAGATGCAAGCCTTCAGGCTAGCAAGGACTATCAACCCCATTCAACTGGACAGCTTCAGACGGAATTCCTGCCAGCATGCTGCGCTCCCACATTACGTCTAAATCCTGTTCACTCAGGGAGCATCCACCTCCCCTAATGAGACTCTATAGAGGCTGTCTGCTTCCTAGGATGGTATGCATGACCATTTTTTAAAAATGTACAATGAAGTCAAGAATGAAGGAGTCAGAGGTTAAGAAAAGCATAACTGGGTGTCATACAGACACATAATCAATACTGAGGAGGCTGATGTAAGAGGTTACCCAACCTCAGAATATCCAAGGCTCTTTCCTTAGCAATAACCTGACTCAAAATAGAAACAAAAACAAACAAACAAAAAACCAGGAGAAAGAATACAAACAGAATTTCTTACTTCACTAGATCTTGGGGTAAGGGGTTACAATGTAATATTTAGATGTTTTACAAGATAATTGCTCACTCTCTCATGCTCTCTCTCTCTCTCTCTCTCTCTCTCTCTCTCTTGTTTTTCTAAAAAGGTTGATTTCTCCTAGCTCCCTCATCTGAGCCATACATTTAATACTATATCTTTTATATATCTGAACAATTCCAATCATAAACAGGAAGAATAAATCCACCTGAGTTTTATTGCCTGACAGTCACCACACACACACACATACACACACACACACACACACACACACACACACACACATCTGAGAGAAGACATATGGATTTTGGAAAGCCAAGGAAATCATTACAGAACATGAAGAGTATTCCTCACCAAAGTCTTTTGCATGAAAGCAAGGATATATGATATGGGATACATAAGCAGCAAAGAGTTTTTATCCCAAAGATCAACCATGAACCATTAATAATAACTACTATGGGGTTGGTGAGATGGCTCGGTGGTTAAGAGCACATACTGCTCTCGTAAAGGACCTAAGTTGTGTTCCCAGCATCCACATTGGGTAGCTCACAACCACCTGTAACTCCAGCTCCAAGGGATCCAATGTCCTCTTTTTACAAATATTTATTCTTTTAAAGTGCCTCTGTGTGTGTGCTTCTGTGTGTGTGTGCATGTATGTGCTTATTATGTAAGTATGTGTGTGCTGTGTGTGTGTGCCCTTGTATGTACATGCATGTGTAAGTTTGTATGTGTGTGTGTTTCTCTGTGTAAGTGTATTGTGTAAGTGTGTGTGTGCAAGATCATTGATATCAGATCTCCCTGGAGTTAGAACTACAAGCATCTGTTAGCTACCCATCATGTACACTGAGTATGTACACTGAGTATGCCCAGTATGTACAAAAGTCAGGTGCTCTAGAAGAGTGATGTGTAACAACTGAGCATGTCTCCAGCCCCAAAACTTTCCTTTTCCCTTTTTCTATATGAGATGGGGTCTCATGGTGTATCCATGGTTGGCTTAACACTCATAGGGTAGACCACACTGCCTTCAAACTCCTGGAAACCAAGTGCTAGGATTAAAGGCCTATGCCATCACACCTGGCCCAACACCCTCTTCATTTATTGCTTTAAAGTGCCTCTGGTGTGTGCTTCTGTGCCTGCTTACTATGTATGTCTGTGTTGTGTGTGAGTGTGTGTGCCTCTGTACGTGCATGCATGTGTGTGTATTGTACCTCTGAAGGCATTTCGTTAAATACAGAAGCCTGCACACAGACCCATACACACACATAAACATAATTATAATAATTGTGAGCAGGCAGCATGAGGATAATAATGAGAAAACACGGTCACTATATAGAGAACTGGCCTCGGCCTTGGAAGATGAGGATGATAGTGAGAAAGCTCGGTCACTATACAGAGAATCAGCCTTGACTTTGGAAGCGATGACAGTGTTCAGGCCAATGGTTCCCTCTGAGCAGAGGGTGTTAATAGGTGTGACTCTACTGTTTCGACTTGTTTAGCTACGTGTATGGAGCTTACCTGTCAAATATGATGCTCTCTGGCCTCGCATCCCTCAAGTCTACTTCTAGGAAGGAGACAAATACAAAATGTTAATGTTATGTGATTCATGATGCTAAGGTCAGAAAGGAGTGATGAAAGACTTCAGAGTGACCTTACCTATATGGCTAAGGTAAGGGTGAACAGAGAGAGGTTAGGAAATGTTTCTTAGGGAACGGCATCGTTAAGCAAGGCTTTAGGGAGGAGCAGACGTTGGTCATGTCAAGGGCAGAAAGATGCAGGGAGAGAGAGGACAGGAAAAGAAAAAAGGGAAGAAAAAGGGAAGAAAGAGGGAAGGTGAGGAGGGGAGGGGAGAGAGAGGAGAAGGGACAGGGGACAGGGGATAGGGAAGAGGAGAGAGGGGACAGGGGAGAGGGGAGAGGGGAGAGGAAAGAGGGGAGGGAACCTGAGCAATATGAACAATAGTGTTCATGGGAACACCCTCAGTTCGTTTGCCCTGCTGAGTTCCAGAGCATGTGGACAGCAACTGCAGACAAATCTAGAAAGCCTGAGAGCAAACCCACAGGCCCTCGTCGGCCATACCACATACTGGAGAGTTTTAATCAGCATGGTAGCTTGCGTGCTGTCTTGTATCCACAGTCCTTCCCATCGTCTTCTAATTTTGGCCTCTGCTTTTTAACTGCTGAACACAGTGCTGCGCATCTGCTGTCCACCGCTCCGTGCCCACCCACGACAGGCTCCAGGGAACGCTGCTGTCCTGACATGCATGGGCCTGGAATGGGTCCCAGTGGACATAAGCAGAGACTCCTCTTTGAAAGCCTTTCTTGGTTTCCAGGATATAAACTGCCTCTGCTTTCCCTCTTTTATCTGTGGCTTCTGCACATGTCCCCTGTGACCTCTGCTTCTTCTGTGCAGATCATAGATGCTATTCGGCCCCAGAGCCCCACCCTCTCCTTTCATCAGACTCATGAGTGCCATCCTGGCTCAACAAAATCTTCATGGTAGACTCTGATCTTGATGCCACCCATTCACAACCACCCCACCCTGTTACACAGTCAGTAGATGACCAGAATTCACCATGTGTGGCAGTTTTATTGGCAGGAGTTTGTCGCCGTGTAGTCTAGATTTCCTCCAGAGCATAACTATGGACATTGCAGAGGCAAGAATAAGACAGGACCGACCACCAGTGGACTGTTGATTAAACAGTCAACAGTGGGAACCAGGTGAGCTGAAGCCCAGGACAGCTGGGTGTTCTCAGGCTGTTGGTCCCTGACACATACCCGGTGATTAGATGGCAGGGCAGTTGGCTGTGATTACCCACTGAACATACAGTTAGGTGTGTTCTTCTAATGGAACCCAGGTTTGAGCATTGGTCCATCCGGAGAGCTCTCAGGCCTGATTCTGTTGGTATGATTTCAACCCTCCTTTGTGGTGTACTCACATAGTGTGAATTTACTTTGATTCACTTGCAGGGTGGCACTCACTGTGTGTTTATGGATCCCCTGCCTCTGGGTTGTGCATTGATCATTTAACTGATAGTAAAGCATGACAGATATGAACACAGAGCCAGTATGTCACTGTACACAGTGAGCCTTCAGAGACAAAGCCTCGGATTACCCATCCTTATATCCACAGTGGCCACAGGCATGGAGTCTATGCACCTGTGCTTCCTGATTCAGGAAGGAGAGGAGCATTGGTCAGTCATGTCTCCTGAGGGACTTGCAGGACTGGGTGCACAGACAATTCACAAAGTGGGTGGGTCTGGAGAGATAGTAAAGTGTGGTAAAGTGTGACTACTGCTTTCGGTTAGGATCTAAGTTTGGGTCACCTACATCTGGTGACTAGCAATTCCCTGTAATCCCAGACTCTCTTCTGGACTCCTTATGCAATGCACTCACATACACATACCCCCACATACCCCACATACCCCACATACCCCACATACCCCACATACCCCACATACCCCATCTCTCTCTCTCTTTCTCTC
>NW_022196898.1:101887855-101895475 GCF_008632895.1 Mastomys coucha | reverse complement strand
CCCCCCCTCTCTCTCTCTCTCTTTCTCTCTCTCTCTCTCTCACATACACACACACACATACAAACATACACTTTTTAAAAACAAACATAAATCTTTTTTTAATAGTTGGTCGTGGCCCCACAGAGCAGATCAAAGACAGGTTTTCCATTCTCCACCCTGCCTGCTCTGTCTTAAGGGAAACATTCAGACAGTCATATAGCAACCAGAACAGCGTATGAAGTCAGGGGTTATAACTCATACAGAGAATGAGAAATTACTTAATGCAAACTTGGGGGGGGGGGGCCTTGGGTCTCCTGGGAGTGTGCAAGGTATACAGTTTTCCTCCCCGATAAAAATAAAGATGAGGTGAATTCCTAGAAGGAACATTCCTGGAATCTGCAGGCGCCTTAGTAAATATTTTTTTAAAAAAATGCATAATCTAGTCTAGAGATCCTCAGAAATGCAAATTGCTCACTTGAGATGAGAAGGCACCTATTGTTCAGCCTTGATTGCCTCTCTAGGCCTACAGGCAAGGCAAGAAATAGAATAAAATAAAAGAATCCATGCAGGCGAAGGGAAAGCCAAACTGTAGCAGTGCTTAGCAGTGCTTCCCTGTTCAGCAGCTGCAGAGCAGGCGAGGCAGTGCAGCCTCCACCCTTTATATCTTATAAACTCACTAAACCTGAATATATCAGGTTACATTAGACTATTGCGTTGAGATTCGTCTTGCCATGGGTGAATTCAGGAACAGTTAGAGCTATCTCTATTAACGCAGACACTCTCCACCATGAATGAGCTTAGAGCAGAAGAAATTCCCAGTTTCTCTTTCCCCTCCATGTGCCCTTCCTTTAGATTTGTGTCCCTGCGCCAACCTCTGAGTTCTGCTCTTTTGTCTAAGAACAATGCGATGGTTTTTGTTTTAGTCTTAACTCAGTTTCTCTTTGCAAGGAAAAAAAAAAAAACACAAAGAAACAAGAAGCTAGTGACAGAGAGCATTAGGACTTTGGACATCATAGTATAGAGCATTAAAAAAAAACCTCCAGAGGAGAGGAAACAAGGTGTTCCCCCTAAAATCTGTCTCTAACCCACTTACCAGCCAACCGGAGAACTGAAGCTGGGTTTTCAAACATCCAACTTTTCTCACTGACCTGCCCCTCCTCGTTTCATGTTTATAAACCAAAGAAAAATCTGTAATTACTAACAAAGAGTGCAGCTGAACTATACACAGGTTAAACCCTTCTAAATAAAGCAGAGAATAATAAATAACTGAACGGTCCAGAGAGTTAGCATAATAAACACACTACAGCAACACTACATCCGCAGTGTGGAGGTTTCCAAGTCCTTCAAACTTCCTGGAAAGAAAGGCAGCTGGAAAAGCGTCTGCTAAATTGCTTTCTTCTTCTTCTTCTTTTTTTAAATTGTAGAGCTCTCTACCCCTGCCTGCAACCCTGTTCATTCCAAGGGCGATGGTGGTGGTGGGGATGATGGCATGGTGCGGGGATGATGGCATGGTGCGGGGATGATGGCATGGTGCAGGATGATGGTGGTGGCAGGGATGATGGCATGGTGCAGGATGATGGTGGTGGCAGGGATGATGCTGGTGGCAGGGATGATGGCATGGTGCAGGGATGATGGCGGTGGCAGGGATGATGGTGGTGGCAGGGATGATGCTGGTGGCGGGGATGATGGCATGATGCGGGGATGATGGCGGTGGCAGGATGATGTCATGGTGATGCTAAGTGCGCTACTAACCTATTGTTAAATATTCCCAAGGCGTCATACACAGCTCCTCTGATTCCCCTAGGCTTCTGTCTAGCTACTTACTATCCCCTGCTATAGATGCACAGGTTCAGTGATGACTCCTGTAAGTTCACGTCTAACCTACAGAGCAACACAGCGACCCTGTATGTAAAGCATGTCAAAGGACTGACACTCAAGGTTCTCCACATGTGCACCATGTGGGTGAGCTACACATACTCACACATACACATGCACACATACATACACACACATACACATGCGCACATACATACACACACATATGCACAGGCACACACACACTCACACACACATACATGTATATATATATATCCATACACACATATGCACAGGAACCCACATTCACACACGAACTCCCGCATATACACACATGCACACTTGCACATGTACACATGCACACACGTGCACACATACACATATGCACAGGCACAGACATACACATAGGCACACATGTACACACACACACACACTCATACATACACATGCATACTCACACAATTGCTGAAGTTAAAATCTTTAGCCTCACATTGACCACAAACTGCTTTCAAGCAAACTCTACTCATTCATGGAAATTCTCTTTTAGAAATAAAACAAGCCCTGTATTTCTTTCCAGGGACGATGCATCAGATCTCCAGGGGATGTCACTGTAAAGTTCTGTGGGCCATCTTAACCTGGCTGGGTGTCACCATTGTGACCTCTGTAAAGAGAGATAAACCAATCAATTAAAACCTATCTGAAAAAAAAATCAGCTTAGGGCTGAACTTTGAGATAAAAATACTAGTCAAAAAAACTTTATCATAGCCAGTTTGCCTGCTCCCAGGTTCTCTCAGCAGTGAATGGGTCCAGATCCTCTGGTTAATCTGCTCCATTTTGCCCTGCCCCCGATCCTGTATTCTTGAGTGATCTCCTCTCCCCACTACTCCTCCCTTCTCTTCTTTTTTTCCCCAATTAGATATTTTCTTTATTTACATTTCAAATGTTATCCCCTTTCCTGGTTTCCCCTCTGAAAACCCCCTATCCCCTCCCC
This sequence comes from Mastomys coucha, assembly GCF_008632895.1. Classification (NCBI taxonomy): domain Eukaryota; kingdom Metazoa; phylum Chordata; class Mammalia; order Rodentia; family Muridae; genus Mastomys; species Mastomys coucha. Next base: position 101,892,690 of record NW_022196898.1, on the reverse strand, counting down.
ATCCCTCTGCTCACCAACCCACCTACTCCCTGGGTCCTGGCATTCCCCTACACTAGGGCATCGAGCTTTCTCAAGACCAAGGGCCTCTCCTCCCCTTGATGACCAGCAACGTCATCCTCTGCTACATATTTGGCTGGAGCCATGAGTCCCTCCACGTGTACTCTTTGGTTGGTGGTTTAGTCTCTGAGAGCTCTAGGGGTACTGGATGGTTCATATTGCTGTTCCTCCTATGGGGATGCAAACCCCTTCAGCTCCTTGGGTCCTTTCTCTAACTCCTCCATTGGCGGACCCTGTGGTCAGTCCAATGGTTGGCTGAGAGTACCCACCTCTGCATTTTTTATTAGATATTTTCTTTATTTACATGTCATATGATTTCTCCTTTCCCAGTTTCCCCTCCAAAAAACAAACAAACAAACAAACAAAAACAACAAGAACAAACCCCTGTTGCCTCCCCCCTCCCCATGCTTGCCACCCCATTCTCTCCCACTTATTGGCCCTGGCATTCCCCTACACTGGGGCACAGAACCTTCACAGGGCCAAGAGCCTCTCCTCCCATTGATGATCGACTTTGCAATCCTCTACTATACACATGCTGCCAGAAAAATCAGTCCCACCAGGTATAGTCCTTGATTGATGTTTGAGTCCCTGGGAGCTCTTAGGGTACTAGTTAGTTCATATTGTTGTTCGTCCTAAGGGGCTGCAAACCCTTCAGTTTCTTTGGTCCTTTCTCTAACCCCTTCATTGGGGACCCTGTACTCAGTTCAATGGGTGGCTGTGAGCCTCTTCATCTGTGTTAGTCAGGTACTGTTAGAGCCTCTCAGGAAATAGCTATATTAGGCTGGCTTGTCCTTCCTTCAGTCTCTGCTCCATAGTTAGTCTCTGCAACTCCTTCCATGGGTATTTTGTTCCCCCTTTTAAGAAGGAATGAAATGTCCACATTTTGGTCCTCCTTCTTCTTGAGTTTCTTGTGGTTTATGGGTTGTTCTTCCTGTATTCCGAACTTCTGAGCTAATAACCACTTATCAGAGAGTGCATACCATGTGTGTTCTTTTGTGATTGGGTTACCTCACTCAGGATGATATTCTCCAGATCCATCCATTTCCCTAAGAATGTCATAAATTCATTGTTTTTAATAACTGAGTAGTACTCCATTTTGTAGATGTACCACATTTTCTGTATCCATTCCTCTGTTGAGAGACATCTGGGTTATTTCCAGTTTCTGGCTATTATAAATAAGGCTGCTATGAACATGGTGGAGCATGTGTCCTTATAACATGTTGGAGCATCTTCTGGGTATCTGCTCAGGATCCACTTCTGTATCTGTCATGCACTGTCAGAGCCTCTCAGGAGGCAGCTATATCATGCTCCTGTCAGTAAGCACTTGTTGGCATCCATAATAGTGTCTGGTTTGGTGACTATATATGGGATGGATTCCCAGGTGGGGCAGTTTCTGGATGGCCTTTTCTTCAGGCTCTGCTCCACACTTTTTCTCTGTATCTCCTCCCATTGGTATTTTGTTCCCCCTTTAAGAAGGACAGAAGTATCCACACTTTGGTCTTCCTTCGTATTGAGCTTCATGTGGTCTGTGAACTGCATCTTGGGTATTCCAAGCTTCTGGGCTAATATCCACTTATCAGGGAGTGCATACCATATGTGTTCTTTTGTGATTGGGTTACCTCACTCAGGATGATATTTTCTAGTTCCATCCATTTGCCTAAGAATTTCCTAAATTCATGTTGTACATAAATTCATAAATATATAAATTCAAGTGTACATGTGTGAGTGTGCATGTGTGTATATGTGTGAGTTCGTGTGTGTATGTGTGTTCCTCCCTTATCTTCTATTTCACTCACAAATGGAAGGATCAAGTTCAGCACCTTTCACATACTAGATAAGCTCGGCGCCATAGCGGAACCTCAGCAACTTGAGCGGTTCCTTACAGACAACACAAGGCATTAGCAAGTGATGCAGGGCAAACAGCTGAAGGACTTCCCTTCTGCCCTTCTAAGTACAATCTTCCAGGCAGCTCACTCTCCTTCAAATGAGTAGACTTGGGGATCTGAGTGGCTGCCATTTATTTGGGATTACTGCAAACAGCACAGTATTCTCAGCTCCCGGTTTACTATATTAGCTCACTTAATGCTGGCTATAACCTGCCAGCTAGAGGGTCTGCGGTCCTGTTGCTTTCTGTGCTTTGCTTTCATCTCGAATGCCACGGACAGGTCACTTGGCACAGTCTTGCTCTCTGCATAGAGGCACCACTGGAAGGGAGTTGGAGCCTTGAGCAGTACCTCGGAGGTCATCTGGGACAATCCCTTGGAAGCCCAGCAGCCTCCTGCAGCCTGAGCCTGCCCAAGGTGGCGTTCTTACTCGCCACAGACTGGAAGTCATGGGCACAAGCAACCATGGCCTGAAACTGTGAGCCAAGAGTAATGCTTTGCTCCTTTAAATAGGAACAGAACACCAGCACACTCCATCTCATTAATAAGAGAACTGGGACACAGAAGAAGTGGGTGGGCTTCTCCCCAGGGCTGTCCTCCCATACAGAACACCAGCACACTCCATCTCATTAATAGGAGAACTGGGACACAGAAGAAGTGGGTGAGCTTCTCCCCAGGGCTGTCCTCCCATACAGAATACCAGCACACTCCATCTCATTAATAAGAGAACTGGGACACAGAAGAAGTGGGTGAGCTTCTCCCCAGGGCTGTCCTCCCATAGAGCTGTCCTCTTCCCGGAATGGAAGCCAGAGCCTGTAAGTGTGACGGGGATCAGCTAGGTCCCACAGGATGAGCTGTCTGCATCAGTAAAGCACTCTTACTGGGCCGTCCCACTTCTAGCTTCTAAAGTAACATGACTTCTCCCGGAACAGTGGCCATGGGGCAGACAGGCAGAAAAGGAAGCTTGACTCAGGAACCCAGGAAGCAGCTGAGCAGCAGAACCAGACCCCTTGGGAGGTAGTGGAGCAGGGCGGCTGCTGCTTCTTAAGGTGGTACTGAATAATAATCAAGACTGCGGCGCTGCAAGGGGAGGCAGTGAAAGCTAATGGACACCTCACCTTCTGCAAGAACCAGTTTGGTATCACACAGAATGGTGCATATACTACAGCTAGATATAATCCATGTTAGAACTTAAAAATCAAATGCCATCATCATCTGTGTTGACCAGCTTTGCTATGACAGAGTGACATGCCACACGGTGGGAGTGGTAGGTCACCTGTGCCCTCAGGTTTGCCATGAAGACCCTCGTTTAGGGCCGGAACGTTTCTGGGCTCCATCTCTGCTGTTTGCAATCTATTCCTTGGCTTCTCTCTCCCTTTCTCCTCTTGGTCACCCCAACCTCAAAGCCAACGCCTAAAACCACAACCTCTCTTGTACGCCAGTACTGTTTGGCAAGCTACCTTACTGAATGGGGCATTTTCCTGCTGATTTAAAATACCACTTACCAGTTACTCTTCTCTCTCAGTCCCCTCACTAAGTCTCCGTAGAAGTGCAAGGAAACTCTAATCTCTCCTTATCTTTCTAAACTAAAGCATGTCTTGCTATCGTTCTCCCTGGTGCACACCCTCCTTGGCCCAAGTCCCAACAACTTTCTAAACTTTCCAGAGATAGTAATTTATATTTTGAAACAGTGCAAATATATATTCACTTTGGGAAGATATATAAAAAATGTATTTGAGCATATCTTGGCTATCGGTGACAAGAAGATAAAGTGCCCTGGGAATCCAGGCGATTTCCCCATCTCTGCCACGTCATTCTGGGTCATCCCAAAGCAAAGCGTTTCCCCATATCCATGTGGGTTTGGAAATCTGGATATATGTGTTTTTGTGCTGTTTCTCATTCAATATATCATCCTCCCAAATAGTTTCTCATAGCCTATTAACACCTCCTCCCCCCCTAAAATAAATAAATAAATAAATAAATGGCTGACAACCTACAGAATAGCCGGGGGCGTTAGAGAAGTCAGTCTTTTAATCAATATATATATATATATATATTGATTAATATACAATATACATATATATATATATGTTATTTTTCAGCCCTCTATCTGAGTCAAAACTAGGGAAAGAGCAAAGTCCCGTTTGTTTCTCCTATTTTCTGTGCCCAGCATCAAGCCCTAAGCCTGATGCATGTTCTCCACCACCAAGTTGTGTCCCAGCCCACAGATATTCTTTGCTAACAAATTATCTCTATTTAAATCCTGAGCTGGATAACTTTATGCAATTCTGAATTTTTTTTCTGCAGACATTATGGGGTCTGCTTTGTCACACAGTTGAGTTGAATGGTCCCCAAGCCCAGCTAAGGCAGCATTTGAAACTCCAGCCCTTGACCTTCCATCAGCTTCAGCACTTAACCTCAGAAATGTAATGAACTGAACCAGCCGCTGTGTACTAAGTTAAAGTTTGCTCAAATCATGGCCCTAGTGGCATTTGACCGCAGTGTCAACAACTGTAACTGAATGTGCGGAGTAAGTGTACCTGAAAGGCTGGGATAAGATACAGCCAGAGGTGCCAGCTCCCAGGCCAGACTGACCGAGAAGCAATAGTCTAGCCTTCATATCATTCTGCCTCACAGGGCAATAATTGTTTAGAGCACCTCAACCACATAGGCTCCCAAGGACTGACTCCCACTGGCTGAGCTCCTGGGAGGCTGAGTTCAGAGGCATTGTGTTCATTCACAGTGAAACGTGGGATTTTGCTTCTTTGTTGTATTTCTGATGACAGTGGGTGGAGCCTTACCTCTTGGAGGTTAGCTAACCAGAAATGGAGCTTTTCACAAAGGAATATGAGCAAATGGAGTTTGGGAAGGTGTTTGAAGGTACTGTGAAGAGCT
>NW_022196898.1:101882808-101887839 GCF_008632895.1 Mastomys coucha | reverse complement strand
CCCCCCCCGCCACCACATACATTGTCTGGCTTCCTCAGGATGCTTTTCTCTTGATTCTGATTTGCCTTCCATTGAGAAAGTAGTCCCTTCTCCACAGCTTGGAGGCTCCGTGCTTAGCCCCAGTACATGGACTCTACCTGGCCCCACTGAGTTGTAATCAAGTCACCAAGTCAGAACATTCTTAACAGAAATTACTGAGGAGAACAAGTCGATGGCACGTACCGTGACATGAGAGTTGAGACCACCCCAGCCAATTCTAATAGTTTCACTGTGAAGTAAACACCTTACCTTTGACACTGATGCTCACTTAATACAATTTAGTAGAATAGGATTAAATTATCCTTCAACAACCCTTGAATCTACAGTATACATTCTATACCAAGTAAGTCTCCAACTTTTTTTTTTTTTGAGATAGTTCTATACCTGACGATTGCCAGAGGATAGGAGTCACTGGTATGGGGGAGGATGGCAGGAGATGTTTGTTATGTTTTGAAAAATTATTATAAACTCTTATAGAGGGCTTCTTGAAAACAGAGACATTATCTTTGAAATGTGGCTATTTTCCATGAACTGTAGCATTCTTTATTTCTTTTAGTGGCCTTAAAGAAATGCTATCAGGATACTGGGGTATTAGTTCAAGAAAAGGTAGACATTACAAGGCATTTTGAAATGTTTGGTCACACTTTTTAAAGTACAAATGTTTACAATTCACTGGGAATACAGCAGGACCAGTACACCACCTATTTAAGTATAATGATAAATATATTTTAAAATATAATAGTAAGTCCAGGCTCGAGCAAACCAACATGTGCCCTGCGTTGGACCACAGTCACTCATTCAGCCCGTCAGCAAATGCTTTAGGTGCTCCACACCTTGGTATGGGAAAAATGGAGCAAGCTACATTGTTCTAGGTTGTATTTCCAAAGTAAGGTTTATATTAGGTAAGAGAAGCAAAATGAACTCAAAAGGGATCACAGGCAGTTACAGTGAATGCCATCTGTGAGTAGCCTAAATCTCGTGACCATAACAAAATACAGGCAAAATGAAGTTAGTTATTATCTTGTAGTGTTGAGTTCATTTGTTGGTTTGTTTGAGACAGGGCTTGTTTGTAACTGAAACTGGCCCCAAACTTGCAACAATCTTTCTGACTTGGCCTTCTGGGTGATGGAATTGCCCCTTCTGCAGCACACTTGACTGAAAGACTGTCCCCACTGCGAGTGTAGAGTCATGAGCTGTCACTGATAAAAGGTACTACTGTCCCACCTTGGCTCCTCAGTGCTGACTGCAGAAGCTGCCTGAGAACTCACACAGCCCCAGAGCTCAGTACTGGGGAAGCTGGATAAGGTCACAGCAGGGCTAGGTTGAGTAGCTCCTGAGCAAGCCACATGGGATGTGAGGACACCAGCCCTAGCAGGCTCTCAGATGACTACACTCCAGCCAACATCCCCACCTCCACTCAGGCCAGGACCCAGGACAGAGCCAAGTGCAGACACTCTTGAGTTCTTCTCCAAGAGAAATTGTGAGAAATAATAAATGCTTATTGTTACTTTAAGACACTAAATTTGAGTGTGTTGTATTTCTCGGATATAGATAACAGATACACAGCAAAATGCGTCCAGATCCGACATGTGTGATCATTAACATAAAAGAAACATCTAGTTATGCTGGTATGTGCCTGAACTCCTAGTATTTCAAAGGCCAAAGCAGGCAGCCAGCCTGAGCTACATAGTGAGTCCCTGAAGGAAAGGAAAGAAACAAAGAAGGAAGAAAGGAAGGAAGGAGGGAGGAAAAGAAGGAAGGAAAGAAGGAAGGAAGGAAAAAGTGGGGAGCGAGAGAAGGGAAGGATAAACATGTCACTTTAAAACATTTATGATCTTTCTGTTTTAGCTGGGGTTTTTTCTTTTTCTTGCAAAATCTAAGTATTGTGGTAGAAGAATTACCTAGAAAATATATATAATACAATGTTTAATAACAACAACAGAAAAGCAGATGGCAGATTCTCACACTATGAGTTGTTCTAAACTGTGAACTTGAGTCTCAGTGGGATTGCACTCAGAAGAAAACTTTTTGTGCAGAATGCAATGGTTAACGATTGCCACATCATACACTGTGCCAGATTTAGAGCTTAAAACAACACACTCTATGCTTTGTAGACTGGGTGCAGGGGCAGTGTCTCCTATGCAGTGTAGACTGGATGCAGAGGTAGGGTATGCAGAGTGGACTAGAAGCCGGGCAGGGTCTCCTACCCTCTCTGGTAGTCACTGAGTCCTCTGCAGTCTGAAGTCAGTTCATAGTTTCATCCAAGCCAAAGAATGAAACATGGCATGGTTTCATCCAAAAACCAGGTTAGCAAGGCTAAGAAGTCACTGGGATTTGATTGCATCTCCTGTATGGTCTTTTAACTACAGAGCCTAGTTTTCCTTAAATCAGTCACCTCTGGCTTCTTTGTATGGAGACTCAGGGCAGAGAAAAAGTGCGGCCTTCTTAAGGCTTGAGTCTAAAACTTACACAATTCTATGTATCCACGTTTTATTAGTTCAAACACTAGAGTCAGCACGCCTTCACTGACAGAGTGGTCTACACCTGCCTGGAGTCCGGTCAGCAGGGCCTACTGGACAAATCATTACCTAGACACACCATCTATATTTCTCTTTGTCATTTCAATAATACAATAATGTAAAACTTTCATTGCCACAAATCCCATACCTTAGCGGCAGTCGGCGCTGGTTTTGAAATAACTCGGTCTCTGATCTCTGCTGCCTTATCTGGGATATGGAGCTCTGTTTAGGGTAGGTGTGGTACCAGCTTTAACAGTTTACAGAGCCCCCACCCAGGCACTGTTTGACAGGCCCTACTTCTTCCCTGGTGTTTATGGACAGTAACAAGCAGCATGTGTAGAGTGAGTAGAGCTCATCTCTACTAATGCAGTTCTCAAACAAAACTCTCCCAAAGTTAGAAGGAAAGATACATATTTTCATCTATCGAAATTTTAGGAATTTATTCTGCTAGGCACCTTGTTCAAGCCATAATTACAGGCTCATCCTTGACATTAGTGAGTATAAGAATTAATCAGAAAGATCTGAGATGACTCAAAATATTAGCACAAACATCTTTGAGACAGATCTGCTCTTACTTATCAATTTAACAGCCAAGTCGGACAAGTGTTCTCTAAATAAAATTGGACTCATAATCCCATAGTACATGGCCTTAGTGCCCCAAAGCACACTTCATCCACAGTTTGCAGTGGTCGAGACAACAGTAGAAAGTTATGGGTGCCCCATTTTCCCCAGTCTTCCTAGCAACCATTTAAGTGGTTGCCTTCTCTGTACCCAGAGTCAAAAGCCCTAAGGTATACCTTTGACTTTGGGAGCCCATACTGACAGCTGAAAACATTAGCACACAACTTCAGGTCCGTCCATTTACTCCACCCAGTGTACAAATCTATCTCAAGAGGACGAAGGACACAGTCAAGAAACAATCCTAGACAAAGTTCTCGTCACAAATGAAGCCTGGGAAGCTGGGCAGAGAGCTTGCAGGAGAGCCCTGGCCCTGCATGGAGGACTGCCTGCCCTGGGCAGAGACCTTGCAGGAGAGCCCTGGCCCTGCATGGAGGACTGCCCGCCCTGGGCAGAGAGCTTGCAGGAGAGCCCTGGCCCTGCATGGAGGACTGCCTGCCCTGGGCAGAGAGCTTGCAGGAGAGCCCTGGCCCTGCATGGAGGACTGCCTGAGTTTGAGCCACAGGTGGCCTGTCCTTAATCCCAACTCTCCTGGGGCAAAATAGGAAATGGAGGCAGGGGAATCCTTACAAACTCACAGGCAAGATAGCCTGCACAAGCAGTTGAGCCCATAGTAGAAGGCAAAGAGACACAAGATTATCTTCACACACACACACACACACACACACGCACACACACGCACACACACACAACCTTATAAAGGAAAAGAAATGAAGCACTGGGTTTCTCCCTTTTTTTCAGCATGAAATGTTAAGAATTTAAAAAGTTAATATAAAGTAGTCATTCAAATGATTCTGTGACAACTAGAGAGAGACGGCTCAGTGGTTAAGCTCTTGCTGAGGACCCAAGTTCAGTTCCCAGCACCCACACTGGGCAACTTAAAACCACACTCACATATAACATGCGCATACCCGTACACAGGCACACAGGCACCTAAAATAATTACATACAACTACTTAAGAATAACTTTTTAATTTTTTAAAATCATTCTGCAGTCATGAAAGTGGCCATTAATTGAATGTCTTCCTAAGTTACTATCATTCCAGGCAATATACCTAAATTATCAATAAATATTCTTTAAAGATGTTATTACAAAATGTTTTGTTTTGTTGTTGTTGTTTTGTTTTGTCTTATTCGTTTGGTAGGTTAGGTTTTTTTGGTTTTTAGTTTTTTGTTTTGCTTTATTTTTTGTTTGTTTTTTTTTAACATATAAAGAGATGGTTGTTTATGTGATTCATCCAAGATTAGGAATTCCAACCCTGGTCTGCCTGATGTCAAGTCAAGTATCATTTACTACAAGTCACTAATGCAACTCCAATAAGGGATTCTCTGAAGACGAACCAAGTTGATATTGACAGCTGTCTAGATTTATTTATTAGTTAGTTAGTTAGTTAGTTTGGTTTTGTTTGGTTGGTTGGTTGGTTTTTGGTTTGTTTGGTTGGGTGGTTGGTTGGTTGGTTGGTTTTTCTGTGTAGTCCTGGTTGTCCTGGAACTCACTTTGTAGCCCAGGCTGGCCTCATATTTATAGAGATCCACATGCCTCTGCCTCTGCCTCTGCCTCTGCCTCTGCCTCTGCCTCTGCCTCTGCCTCTGCCTCTGCCTCTGCCTCTGCCTCTGCCTCTGCCTCTGCCTCTGCCTCTGCCTCTGCCTCTGCCTCTGCCTCTGCCTCTGCCTCTGCCTCTGCACTCCACCTCTGCTTCTAAATGTTGGGATTAAAGACATGTATCACCACTGCCCAGCTATGGCTGCCTATTCTAGACTAGCAATGAATCTGAAAGCCTTACCTGTTTTATTG
>NW_022196898.1:101875812-101882798 GCF_008632895.1 Mastomys coucha | reverse complement strand
TGCTTTTCAGGGCAGGATTTCTCTCTGTCTCCCTGGCTGTTCTGGAACTCACTCGGTAGACCAGGCTGCCCTTGAACTCAGAAATCTGCCTGTCTCTCCCTCCCAAAGTGCTGGGATTAAAGGCATGGGCCACCACTGCCCGGGTATTCGTTTCTTATGTACATATTTCAAGATTTTTTTTAATTTGAGAGAGAAAGTATGCATGAAGTGAAAACTTGTTGATTCTTTGGAAAGTCAGTTGTGTTGGATGGTGGTTTTCAGCTAAAGCAAGAACATGGAAGGACACGTGATAAAGGATTCTTCACTGTTATGGTTTGTATAAGCTCGGCCCAGGGAGTGGCACTATTAGAAGGTGTGGCCCTGTTAGAGTAGGTGTGTCACTGTGGGCATAGGCTTTAAGACAAACCCTCATTCTAGCTGCCTAGAAACCAGTATTCTGCTAGCAGCTTTCAGATGAAGATGTAGAACTCTCAGCTCCTCCTGCACCATGTCTGCCTGGATGCTGCCATGTTCCTGCCTTGATGATAATGGACTGAACCCCTAAACCTGTAAGCCAGCCCCATTAAATGTTGTCCTTATAAGAGTTGGCTTGGTCACAGTATCTGTTCACAGCAGTAAAACTGTAACTAAGTCATTCGCTAATGACACCATGTATTGGTCCACCTTGCATTGCTTAGTTGAGCTCCATTTGTGAGGACTCCATAGAGAGAAATGCACCAAAAAAACTTCCAGTGGCTTCTGGCCACTTCTGCAGACTCAGGCCAATTTGCAGTGTCAGAGGGTCCTATGCAGAACAGCAAACACCCTAACCACTGAGCCATCTCTCAACATTCCCTCAGATAATTTATAAGCAGGCTGTAGAAGTATTCTCTGTATGATACCTCATGGTCATCAATACTGCCTGATTGTTGCAGGAACTTTAATGAGAAGACACTGGACGATGTGTTAATTCTATCATTCCCACCAGAAGAAGTGATGCTAACGTAGACTACTTGATAAACACCCGTGATTGCTACAAACACCTCAGCAGAAGGGACCCAGAGAATTGACACAGCTGCTGAATTCATACAGAAAACTGTTTCAGACCTAAAGGTTTATACCCTTAACTTCAGAAGTGTTTTATAAATAGTTCTGAGTTCATACATCAGGCGTTTATCTGCAGCATACCATCTCTTTATCTTTATTTGAGATCTTTATCTTTATCATCTTTATTTGATTAGAACTTAAATACATTTACCATTCGGTGACTCCTGAATTCTCATAGTTAAATGCTGTAACTTCTTAGGAGGTTTACGTAAGATCTTAAATACTTTTCAATACAGCTTTATGTATTGTGTTGAGTCTGAAGAATGCATCCACGGGATAAGTTCATGAGAGACTACATCCCAAACTGCTAAAACGTGGGGGAAGAAGTAACTCCAGCAGCACCAGTGGATTTCCCAGTCAGGAATTTCATTGCCTAAAATGTTTGAGGAAGGCTACTCCTTGTTTCCCAGCTAATTAATAGACCTAAGAGTGATACTTGCTGTGTCCAGGGCAGAGCTGGGGCTCAGCTAGAGCTCCTGGGTCATCTTCCTTCTGTAGTCCCCTAAAAGTTATTTTAGGGGAGTCCATTACTTGCTAGATTTTGTTTTAGTTTGTCTCAGTTTGCTTCATTCAGTACATTCCAAATCCTCTCTTGATAATAGTTGTATTCCCGGCTGCCTTCTCTTGGCAATAGCTGACCTGGCTGTGAGCCCAAAACATGGTAAATTACAAATTACTACCAGATGAAGCCATGGGTTTTACAAAGAGCACTTCCTCCAGGCTCGGAATGCTGTGAGGCTAGGTGACATCACAGGAGTGATTAGGATGTGTGTGTGTGTGTGTGTGTGTGTGTGTGTATTGTGTGAGTATGTATGTGTGTATGTGTGTGTATGTGTGTGTATGTGTGTGCGTGTGAGTGTATGTATGTGTATGTAGGTGTGTGTAAGTGTGTGAGTATGTATGTGTGTGTATGTGTGTATGTGTGTGTATGTGTGTGTGTGCATGTGTGTGCGTGTGTGTGTGCGCGTGTGTGTATTGTGTGAGTATGTATGTGTGTATGTGTGTGAGTATGTGTGTGTGTATGTGTGTGTATGTATGTGCATGTGTGTGCCTGTGTGTGTATGTATGTGTGCATGTGTGTGTGAGAGAGAATGCTTGTGTGTATGTGACTGTGTGTGAGAGAGAATGCTTGTGTGTATGTGAGTGTGGTGTTTGTGTGTGTATGTGCCCATGTATGTGCCCATACCTGTCTCTTTGTGTGTGTGCATGTGCCTCTGTGTGTATCATCACCCACATGTATGTATGTTACTAGATGATAAAGCATTAATGAAGTATCCTATTTATTTTTAAAATAAGAAAATAAGAAATAAGTTGTAATGGCCCTAAAAAAAGTTTACTAGTGACAAGAAACAGTTATGAAATAAGTTATAATTCTCTCCTTTAAAGACGCCATCTCCTGTAGCCAGGCAGGAACCCCAGTGGAGTGATAGGAACATCAACCCACACACAAAACTTTTGACCCCAAATTTATCCTGCCTACAAGAAATGTGGGACAGGAGATAGAGCAGATACTGGGGAAATGGCCAAGCAATAACTGGTCTAACCAAAGACCCATCCCATGGGCAAGCACCAATCCCTGATACTCTGTTATGCTTGGGGAGCCTAGCATGGCTGAGAGGCCCCACCCAGCAACTGACTCAGACAGATGCAGACTTCCACAGCCATTGGATGGAGCATAGGGAGTCTTGTAGAAGAGTTGGGGAAAGGATTGAAGGCCCTGAAGGGGATAAGAACCCCACAGGAAGGCCAACAGAGTCAACTACCCTGGACCTCTGGGAGCTCTCAGAGACTGAACCACCAACCAAAGAGCATGCATGGGCTTGGCTAGGCCTCCTCACACACATGCAACAGATGTGTAGCTTGGTCTTCATTTGGGTTCTGAACAAAGGGATCAGGGGCTGTGCCTTAAGCTGTTGCCGGTCTGTGGGATCTGTTCCCTAACTCAACTGTCGTGTCTGGCCTCAATGGGAAAGGATGCCCCTAGCCTTGCAGAGACTTGATGAGCCAGGGTAGGAGAATACCCGGAGGCCTCCACTCTCTCAGAGAAGAAGGGAAGGAAGGGACTGTGGGAGGGGGAGACCACCAGCAGGGGGAATAGCGATTGGGATGCAAAGTGAATACATTTTTTTAAAAATAAAAAAGTTATTTTCTCAATAACTTCTCTTTAACTTAAAATCTTACATAGTTACAAATAATTTTAATTCTAATATTGGAAATGAGACTTCTTAGCCAGGCAGTGGTGGCATATGCAGAGGCTGGAGGATCTGTGACTTTAAGGACAGCCTGGTCTACAGAGCAAGTTCCAGGTTAGCCAGGGATATACAGAGAAACCTTTCCTTGAAAAACAAAACTAATAATAATAATAATAATAATAATAATAATAATAATAATAATAATAATAAATAGAAAGCAAAATCAGGTTTCTTGAGAAATAAAAAATCAACAATATTCCTACTTAAATGTTTTATTTTATCTTTTCTTTAAAATGTTTTCTTACTTTTATTTTCAGTACTTCAGATTGTAAAGCACTTGCTATGAATTTTATCAAAAAAAAATAAGTGTACATTTAAAAAATATTATTTTTACTAGATAGGTTATAATGATCTGGGTAAGATAATTTTTCCAGATTCTAATCAACAAGAAATAGGAAATTTATTTCTATTACTAAATCCACAATAAAAAATATTTTTTAATTATGTGACTGACTGTTACTATATTTTCATCCAGGTGTCAAACTGACTTTTTCAGCCCCTAGATGCAAGTATCAGTTTAAAATATGACTTTAATCCCATATGTTACAAAGTTTGTGCTGGAAAATTGTTGGGAAAGCACCTTCTAAATAAGCATAATTCGGGATGACTGTTCGTGATATATTGACTGGCTCTGTATACAAGTGGAAAGAGTAGAGAATCTGTCAAATTAAAATGGGACATCTGTAAAACGCTTTGCAAGAGAACGTTAAAATGCTATAAATCAACATGTGAGTGTTTAAAACAAAGCGAACTCGCCCTGCCCTGTGTTTTGTGGATTTGATTTATTCCCATGGTTCAGGGTGGTGCTTATACAGTTATGCTGCAGCGAAGTTTGAGAGGACGGATTCCTCCGCGAGACCCTTCCCACCAAGGTACTTCTATTAAATTCAGCTGTGGTGGCAAGAGATCATCATTTCAAAACCCAGGGCTGTTCTGGAGGCTGCCATGGAACTCTGTACAGCCCAAGCTGACCTTGAACTTGAGATGCCCTTGTGTGAGTGTCCCACGTGCTGCCTGCCATTGCACGTGTGCACCGCCTGGCCCCAAACCCTGTTTGGATCCTGTAATTCTACTAACTGTTTAAATGTGAGCACGCTGAAAACACAGTGCCAGTTCCGGTCCTGAGAAAGAGATATAGGAAAAGCTGTCTGACGGTGGCTGAGCACGAAGGATCAGTGTGGGGAATAAGAGTCCAAGCCATATCACACACCTGTGAAATGCCTTTCTAAACTTCGGTGCATGCGGAGGGCAGGACGGTTTCTCTCCAACAGCGCCCCCTGTGGCCCTACACTGTCAATGCAGATCTTCACTCTGCCCTTTCCCCTTGGCTGAGTTTCCTCTGAAAGCTCAGGCTAAGCACACTGTCCCAGGGAGGATCAGACTTCTCGGTAAATTCTCCCAAGGGAATCTGGAAGGGCAACTCTGGCTTTCCACGGATCTTGTCTAAGATGACCACTTCCATGCTTTCCCTGAATCTCACCCAGACAAGACAGGTGTAAATCCAATGTGTGATGGGAATCACTGATGGGGGCTAGGGGCAGATGCTAAGACGCTAAAGTTTAGCCTTTCATTAATAGAAGACAAAGTTCTAAAATTCCTCTACCACCCCCACTCCCCACGCCCCTCCCTCACCTCGGAGGAGTGGGGACAGGAATCTGCCAAGGACAGACTCCTGAAGTTTGTTTTCTGGTAAGATCTGAGACAGTAACAGCTTATTTCCTGTATTTCCTCATGTGGGTAGACAGAGATTATGTACAGGTGGGCTCACCTATGCAGATTCATGCTGCTCACAGCTGTACACCGAGCGAGCCCCTGGGCTCTGCTTGTTTCTGCTTCCCCCAGCGCTGGAGTTAGAGATCACACCACTGTTTTCTGCAGGACGGGGGGGTTTCCAAATTCAGCTCCCTGATATTGTTCAGCAAGCACTTTACCCACTGACCAACTCTCCAGCCCAAGGTTACTTCCTGGATAGCATACTCACCATGAACAAGCCTAGATCTGTGCTAACGCATAAGTTCCAGCCTTTTTTTGGCTGCTCTTCTGAAAAATGCAGTGCATTGTGGGGGTGCAGGCACTTAATCTGAAAGGACGAGCCTTTACTAAACTGCACTGCTTGCAAGTACAAAATAAAACAAAGAAACCTTTTTAAAATCTCTTTAGAAGCTACTATAAGGTCATTCTTTTCCACCAGAATGGAAAATTTCCTGGCGTAAAACTGCAAGCTCAGATCGCAGTTGTGTTTCTCAGAACAGTCCAGTTACTGATGCCTGATGAGTCCATACAGTTGCCTGATGGAGACAACCCTTCCTGTAGCCCTTCCAGTTTGCAAAGCTTCTCCCCTGCTTCTCCCCCTCTTCTCCCCTGCTTCTCCAGCTTTCA
Source organism: Mastomys coucha (assembly GCF_008632895.1). Taxonomy (NCBI): domain Eukaryota; kingdom Metazoa; phylum Chordata; class Mammalia; order Rodentia; family Muridae; genus Mastomys; species Mastomys coucha. The sequence goes on along the minus strand of NW_022196898.1, from coordinate 101,877,081 downwards.
CTCTAACCTGGAGCAACTACCTGGGTAAGGGCCACCCAAGACTGACAGTGAATGAGTTCCAGGCAAGCTCCACAGGTTTTCTTCCACTACAGGGCAGCCCAGTAAACGGTTAAACAGTGCAGAGGCATCCGCAGGCTCTGAGGTTTTAACGTAGGTGACCCCCAACAAGAAATTTCAGTCAGCTGAAGATGGAAGTGAAGGAAACTTCAAAGGGTCACGTCTAGACAACACCTTCCTGTCTCAGAGAGCTGCTCGTGACCTCCACTCATTGCAGACCCGAAAGAAGGAAAAGCCGTCAGACCTCATTGACCGTAGGTAATGAAACAGGGTAATTTCTTCTGATAATGTCACCAAAGAGGAAATCCTACAGACTAAACCGATTAAGACCTCAAGGGAAATATCATATGCACAAAATTGGTTGAGGGCGTTTTGGGATGGTTGTAGGGGATTGGAGGAGAGAGGCTGTGGATGGGTTTTTTTTTTTTTTAATTGATTTGGGCTACTCTTTTGTAGCAGAAACCAAATTTAAGAAAAACTTTGAGTTCTACAACAATAGATAACTCTTCTGTGCATGTCCCCCATTAGACAGTTATAAACGATGAACTTGCGGGCCCCCACAATCTGAAACTTATTTTCCTTCCGAAAGGAATAGAGCTATTCCATTCAAAAGGACAAAGACAATTACACCAACGTAGGCATTTTTTTAACCTATGACATGGACACCAGGTGAGGCAGGAAGGCACTTCGCCTAGCTAAGCTATGTGAATACATGGTGGAAAAAGAAGTAAGGAATTTAATGCTAACTGTGAGATCGGGGCTCACCCTGCTACTGTATATATGCTTTTATTTAAGACGGGTTTTCAGCATGAAAACAAAAAATGTCATTGTATGTTTCAAATGCTTTTATTTTCTGCCTTGCCCTGACTGTCCCTTTTAATCACCTATTTAAAAAGCAAGAGTATTATAGTTCTTTGTAATGACCTCTCCAGATTCGTGAGCCGGCTGACATCCATGGAGGGAACCTGACGGTTTATGATAATGCCTTTGCTGCCATACAGCTCAAAGACACTGATCTTTCCAGACACCCCTCATGGGTATCGAAGTCAGACTGATCTTTGCTAAGAAATCTACAACTTAGAGTAGCTAGTTTTGAGAGTCTGTGTCCCAGTTTACCAGGGTGGGTCTCATACTAAGCAACAGTTTAAAAACCAAAGGGTTTGACTGAGCTGTTGATGGCCCCGACACCCCTGACACCCCTGACACCCCCGA
>NW_022196898.1:101873514-101875688 GCF_008632895.1 Mastomys coucha | reverse complement strand
GACACCCCCGACACCCCCGACACCCCTGACACCCCTGACACCCGTACATGTGTACTTGCTGTGGATATTGTTCTGAGGTGCTGGAGACTGCAGCCCAATTCTGAGAGCTCTCCTTCTAATTCAGAGAGGTCTGTGGTAGTCACAAATATCGAGTCCACCCGTCTCCTGAAGTTTGCTGTAATGAGAAGCATGGAGCCACGTGGCAGCCATGTTTACTTGCCTTCTTGATTCAGCGCGCTCTCCTGTGAGTACCTTATTGAACAATAGGATCCAGGTCGTGTTGGTAACAGTCACCAATTACTTTTTACTAACAAGATTATATGCTTCTATAAAACCCCTGATTTAAGTTCTGAGGAAAAGCAACATCTACCGGTAAAATTCTGACTTGAAACCAAAAAGCTGTTATTACTCTTGAAATGATTAACTTATAAGAAATATATATTATATTATTTAAGTTATTGCATTTAAGAGGACCACTTTAAAAAATAAAAAAGGTAGAACCTTTGGAAATATTGTTTACAAAAAAATTCCGGTGTCCTTGATTTTCCAATTATAGTAATGATGTAAAAGCATTAGAAAATGCAAAAGCATTTAGAGACGAATAACCCTCCCTATTGTGACCATCTTGACATTAGTCAGCCGATTCTCATCACCTCTGCTTAGACTTACTATCTTGCATGCAGGGATATCTTACTTTACAAAGGCATGCTTCTAAGTTATGTCAGAATTCTCAGTGGAAAAATAATTTTATTAAATACACAATACCCCATTCTAGAAACACACTATATCTTAATGCTTTTCTTGAACACTTCATTTACCCCAAACACATTGCTACTAGCCATGATCTAAAACAAGAATTACTGTTTGCACAAGATTTGAGTCCATGAGCACAGTTTTTTGTTTTGTTTTTGTCTTTTTAAGAAAGTCTCTGGCTTGTAATGGTGCACACCTTTAATCCCAGTGCTTGGGAGTCAGAAGCAGGTGATCTCTGTGGGTTCAACACCAGCCTGGTTTATAGAGAAAGTTCCAGGACAGCCAAGGCTATGCAGTGAAACCCCGTCTCAACCTCCATCCCCTCCACCCCACCCCACACACAAAGTCTCACAGTGTAGAGTAAGATGGGCTCAAATTGATTATGCAGCCCAAACTGGCCTGAATTTGCCATCCCCCTGCCTCAGCCTTGCCAGTGCTGGGATTACAGGCATCGGGTACCATACTCTGCTGTGACAGACTGTTCTGTGGTGGTTGTTTTGTTTTTCATCTTTTTTTGTTGTTGTTGTTGAGGCTTCTCTCTATTCTAAAAATAGGGGCCAGCCTGGGCTACAGAGTGAATTCCAGGACAGCCACAGTAATCCAGAAAAACCCTGTTTCGAAAAACCAAAAAAAAAAAAAAATAAGGAATGAAGAATAGGGATATTAATAGAACAACAGAAAGTATCGACATCATTTGCCAACCTACCTTGAACAAAATTATACTTTACAAATCTTTTATCAAAACCAGAGGTAAAAGTTTCTAGGAACAGGATCTAGTAAAATGTACCTTGTGCTGTAACTCTAAGAAATCATTTTTGGACACATACAGATAGTTTAGGAAGAGAGGCATGTGCTACGGCCTTTCAAAATTAGCCTCCTTAAAGAGAAATGTAACAGCTGAGTGTGGTGGCCCACGCCTTTGATCCCAACACTCTGGAGACAGAGGCAGGCAGATCTCTGAGTCTGAGGTTAACCTGGTTTATAGAGTGAGTTCTGGGACAGCCAGGTCTACATAGAGACAGCCTGTCTCAAAAAACAAAAACAAAAACAAAACAAAATAAAAAACAGCATGCAGCCAATGGATTATATACAGGTAGTACATGCCTTTTTACTGTTCCCCTTCTCGGATCTCCGGAAATCCTTCCCAAAGGCGAAGCATGGACTGAACTGTTTGTGGTGCCTCTAACAGGAGAGCTGACTAGGAACTGAAAGAAAAGTCATGGCTGCACTTTGGCCACATTCAGAGACAATGTTTACTTTAAAATTGTTTGATTGAGCCAGGCAGTGTTGGTACACACCTTCAATCCCAACACTCAGGAGGCAGAGGTATGTGGATCTCTGAGTCCAAGGCCAGGCTAGTCTAGTGAGTGAGTTCCAGGTCAGCCAAGGCTACTCAAAGAAGAAGCCTTGCCCACAGCAAA
>NW_022196898.1:101868151-101873352 GCF_008632895.1 Mastomys coucha | reverse complement strand
AAAAATCAAAGAAAAAATTGCCTGATTAAAAAACATGGCAGATTACACCTGAAAAATGACAGCTGACCTGACTCTCTTACACACACACATACACACACACATAGACACACACACACACACACACACACACACACACACACACACGGACACAGACACAGAGGCCTATAGGGACTACCCTCACACATGTACCTGCACACACATGAACACACATGCATGCACCCATTTAAATTGCTTGATTTAAAATCGTGCATTGAGAGCAGAGAGATGACTCCAACACACCTGGAGTCAGCCATCTCTGTACTCTCTGAGACCACAGACCTTCCCACTCAGCCTCTGCAATGAAGATACCTCAAGCTCAGAGCCTAAGATGAAGGGAAGCCAACACCTAGAATACAGCAGACTCATTGTAAGGCTTTTAAATGTGCCCCGCAGAACATGCCCAGCCAGTGTCGCTACTGGCTGGCGAGTATCAGTAATGTCCCCAACCTCTGAATTTCACTAGGCTCAAAAACCAAGTTGAAGTCGTTTATTTTTTAAGATTGGATTTTTATTTATAAGTGTCTATGTGAATGCACCACATGTGTTTGAGGCAAAAGGGCACATCAGATCCCCAGGAGCTGATGGTCATGAGCCACCCCATTCAGCGGCTTGGAACAGAAATCCTCTGGAAAAGCAACAAGTGCTCTTGGCCACTGAACCATCTGTCCAGACCCAGACTGGAAGCCTTCCTCTCTGCTCCAGGACAGAAGAACATTCTAAAGCTCCCGAAGGCAAGAGTGAACTCTATTTTTCACTATAAATTTCCATGATTTTGCTATCTTAACAGTATCAGAACTTGCTAGCAATCAAGTTATTTCAAAATAATTATTTCTTTTTTTAAGGTTTCAAAGTACTTTATTTCTTTATTTGTTCTTCAATCTGCCATAGTTTAATGCGTACATGATCCTTTGATTTGGCATTCACTTATGAGTTGGTTTTGAAACAACCCTTGATTATTGTACCAGCTGGCATGACTACTGAGCTCTCATTCCTTTGGGGGTGACTCTGCCCACAGGGGACAGGTTCATTCTATTCCAATTTGTGTGGCTGTATATGTCCATGTAGAAACACAGAAGATACCTCCACCTGCTAATAAAGCATTTCCATGTTTGTCATGGAAATTCGGCGTCCTCTTCTGAAGACTCTGCCTTGCCACCACTTGCTGAATGCTTCAAACCTGGAGATGGCTTAGAGCATTTTTGGCCAAGGGCAACATCGGGGAGATAAAGATGCAACCGCGGTGACTATGCTTCTGCCTTGGTGCAAATTCACCCCAGCTACCCTTGCCAAAACAATTTTTCTTAGGAACCAGGGAAAATGTAAACAATGAGGTGTCTCTGTCTCAGGGAAAATGGAGGAAGCCACTGAATGTGTAGGAAAGGCCTGTCACTTGTCACCCCAGCACTGGAGACACGGAGGCAGGAGGACTGTGAGTTCCAGGCCAGGCTCTAGAGTGAGGTGCTCTCTCAAAAATAAATGAGCAAGAAGAGGGGGTAAAAAAAAAAAAGTAAAATACATGAACAGCAACTTTATAGAGAGAAACAAAGGTGATTCCAAAGCAAATTCTCAGGAACATTGAGCAGACAGTTTATTCTCAGGAACATTGAGCAGACAGTTTATTCTCAGGAACATTGAGCAGACAGTTTAAAGTCTAGTTAAAAATGATAAAGGTGGAACACTTTGAATCAAGGACTCCGCTGCATAAGTAACACCCCCAAAGTACTTCTGAAACATGGTAGGGCCAGGGACTCCATGGCTGCCTGAAAGTACAAAATACCTTACTGAAAACTGGAAGCACCGCTCTTTTCTCACCAGCTAGTCCATGTGATGATTTGTATTTTAGTCTATCCTAAACTGTCAGATTGGTTAGCAGTAGCAGGACCTAAATGGCAGATGTGCATGTCTTTGAAAGGCAGTTTTATAAATACAGTAGTTTCTCCTTTATCTGTGGTTTTGCTTTCTCTGCCTATAGTTATAGTGTATCTGAAAGTATTAAAGGAAACATTCAAGAAGTCAGCAGTGTGGGGCTGGAGGGAGGCGGCTCAGCAGTTAAGAGGTTAGAAGGCTTCTCTGGAGGACAGAGTTCTGCTTCCAGCACCCACACAGAAGCTGTTCACAACCACCTGGAACACTGGCTCCAGAGGGATCCAGCACCTCTGGCCTACAAGCACACACTGACACCCAAACACAGATCACACATGTACAAACACATACATACAGAGATTCCCACCTACAGACACTCACACCCAGATACACACACACACACACACAGAAACATACATGTAGACACCCATATAAAGATACGCTGACACAGAGAGACACATGGACACAAACACAGAGAGAGAAAGAGAGAGACATTCACACACAGATCACACACATACAAACATATACATACACATACACACACAGATACCCGCACACAGACACCCACACCCACATGAAGAAACACAGATATACAGACGCGCGCACACACACACGCACACAGACAGACATGCACACACAGATCACACACATATAAATGCCCCCCACACACAAATAATTAAAATAAGACATTTTTCCTATCTCACTTTATTTTCATACCCTTCAGGGTCTGACAATTAACTTCTCCTCTTGTGCAGCAAATATTTGTTGAGCTGTACAAGAAGATAAGAAAAAGAAAGAAAAACAGGAAATGTGTTTAAAGCCAGGCATTATGGCCTAGGCTTGACTTACCAAGGCTCTGTAGTAAGAGAATGGTCATACATCTGAGACCAGCTTGGGATGACTGTCTCAAGAAAAAGGTAAGATAATAATACTTTTGTATGTTCATATGTATGTACATATTAATAATAGTCACTCAAAAGCCGGACGGTGGTGGTACATGCCTTTAATCCCAGCACTTGGGAGGCAGAGGCAGGTGGATTTCTGAGTTCGAGGCCAGCCTGGTCTACAGAGTGAGTTCCAGGACAGCCAGGGCTACAGAGAAACCCTGTCTCGAAAAACCAAAAAAAAAAAAAAAAAAAAAAAAAAAAAAAACCAACCAAACAAAAAAAATAATAGTCACTCAAATTTAAATTTAGAAGTCCAAAAAAAGGCTAGTTTGACATGTTATCACATCAAATTTCTGCCATTTTTTTTTTTTGCTTTATAATTATTGGACTTCTTTGCTGCTTTGGAAACTTTACTTATGCCTGTTTTCAGAGTTGTATTCAACTCTACATCTCTGAACCATCAAACTTAGTGGCGATGTTAAGGAAGAGGAGCAAAGAGGCACTGAAGATTTTTGAAAATATAGGAAATTAATTTGGAAAGTAGAGATTAGAAAATCATACTTCCCTACATGAGAGCACTCATCCATTACTCTGCTTGGTGGCCTGCTCGCTCGTCCCATCCGCTGGGAAACTCAGCATAGAGCAATCTGTTTCAAGTGCCTCAGCTCCCTATGTCCTGCAAGTGTCCAGGAAAAGAAGGGCTGAGCGGTGTGTACTCTGCCCACCTGAGGCACTGAAAGCAGTTGGCAGGAGACAAGTGTTAATGGCTATCTACAAGCTGTTCCTCCTGTCCTCTTATTGCTAGAAGGAAGGGTTCCACCCCCCAACCCCCATCCATCCACACCCCCACCCACCCCTCCACTCCAGCTCAGATCGCATCTGCATATCTATGCACCTCCTCTCCCTGGAGAAAAGTGCCCCACAGAGGGTTTAAGACATCCTCCCACTAGCTAAGGGCTTGCTTGGAAAGCTGCCGACACAAAATTATCACCAGAAACATAGCTCACCTCTGCAGTTCTATGAACTTGCTCGTTCAAGAACTTTCCACCCACCTGACCGTGTCCAGGACTTCCCAATGGTGTCTCGGCCTAGAAAGTGTTCACTCATCCCTTTACAGGGACTGGGCTGTACTCCTCAGATCCCACTCTACACAAATCATGCCACCTGAACTTAGCTAAGAGATAAGATAGAAGCCATTACCAGGTTCTGCCCCTGCCACCAAATACTAATAAGCTATTGTCTGGTAGTTTGTTTAAACTGAGATTAGCTCCCAACTCCGGCTCCAGAAATTCATGGATTACCTACCGAAGCGATTCTAGCCGTGCCAAGCATGGCAAACGTGGCTCTGGCAAGCTTTGCCCTTCTTCCCCATTCCCTCCACCTTACTAAAAACAAACAAGTTAGATTGGATTCCTAAAGCTAGCCACCAAGATCCATTCTCTTATCTGGTCCATCCCTCCTCCTCAGACCAACTACAAATGTCCAACAATCAAAAGCCCCCTTCAGCTCCCCTAATTAACATGCCCAATTAAAATTAAATACCTCATCCTAACACGGGATTTCCCCCTTTGCCTTTATAGACCGCCATTTACCCATTTGCCGTGTCTGTCTCCTCTCTATCCATAGGCAGTCTTCCTCCAGCCCACCAGTGACATACACACCTTCCCCCTCGCCCTCTCCCTTGTTCATGCTATCACTCTTCCTCTATCTCCTGTCTTCGTCTCTTTTTCCCTGTCCTCTGTCCCTCTGGGGCAAATAAAGCTCCTTTGTGCTGAGACCTTGGTCACTACCTTAGGTTATTCCTTTGCATTTTGAAAACACCTTGAAGGAGGCCTTGTGGTGCCAGCACTCAGAAAGCAGGCCAGGCTGAGCTCTGTCAGGGAGAAGCCAGCCCAGTCTTAAGTTCCAGGCCAGCAGGTCTACACAGTGAAACTTTGTATCAAAACAAAACAAAACAAAACAAAACAGAAAGTGAGAAAGAGGGAAAGGAGGAGTGAAGGAGGGAGGGAGGGAAAAAAGGAGGAAAGAAGGAAGGAAAAGAAAGAAAAAAGAACCTTTGTGTAGACAAGACCTAGAATTCAAATCTAGAAAACACACACCTGAGATATTACCTGACTTAATATCACAATATTCCTATAGATTAAAGGAAGTTATCCCTACATTCCAAGTTTAAAAACAAAACAAAACAGGAAGAGGGACAAGTTCTTAGTGTCTACGTTTTTCCAAACAATCAAAAGTCAAAGTCACGGAGCTTGTAAATGGCAGCACAGACTCTTTAATCCTAAAAAGAACGGGGTTTCTGCTTGTTTGTTTGTTTGTGCAGCAGTGAACTAATACATTGGTCTGTAAGGAGAAATTAAAGCTTTAAACCTGTGCTGACTAGAAAGAAAAGTTATGGGCCTAAGAATCCAT
>NW_022196898.1:101862700-101867666 GCF_008632895.1 Mastomys coucha | reverse complement strand
GTCTTTCAGGTCAAGTACCTGGTCCTGTTGACATTAAGCTCAATGTGCATAAACAAGGTGTGCACAGACCTGTAGTTCCCTTCCTGCAGAGCTGCCACTGCCCATCAAACAGAAAGGTCATCCAGTTGTCAGTCCTTCTGTCAGCTCTCCAAGCATGACATAGTCTCAGGTTCCATGAATCATGCTTTCTGCTCTCCAGGGTGCTCAGGCTAGCAAAGAAATGAGAAAAGACAGCCAGACTGCAAGGTTGCAGACAGAGTGCAAGTCCCAGGCCAATGGGCAGGCAGCAGGACTCAGAGACCTGTCAAGGCAAGCCCAGGCCAATGGGCAGGCAGCAGGGCTGTCTTCCTTGATTTGGTTTTCAAGTGGCATGCATGGAACCAAGCAGCTTGTGATGTTTAAATACTCATTCCCTATTCATGGTACAGCAGATGGAATTATAGCTAGACTCATCTCTGAGATCAGCTCTTCACAGATTTGTGTTAAGGTGTGATGTCTGGGGAGAGAATGCAAAACTGTAATTCTACCAAAGACTTAAGATTTGTTTTATTTTTAAGTGAGTGTATATTTGTGTGTCTGTGTGTGGGTTTGTCCACATGAAGTCAGTTACCCATAGAGGATAGGAGAAGTTCAGATACCCTGTAGCTAGAGGTACAGGTGGTTGTGAGCCGCCCCACCTAGGTATTAGATCCTCCGCAAGAACCATATGAATACTTACATAACTGCTGACCCATCTCTCCAGTCCCTTAAGAAATTTTTAAAAAATACTTCAGCACATCACAAAAATAGACAAAAAAGTTAGCTTATTTCTAATCAACAAACAAATATAAGTTCTGTGTTATCAGTAGATCCTGGCCACTTCAATTGCTGTATTCTAGTGCTCTTAATATAAACTCAAAGACATTGAAAAGTTCCATAATCAGCATCTACCTTCAAACAACATACTGTGGCTCCAGAGACAACTCAGTTATCAAGAGTGTTTATTGCCCAGGCACGAGGACCCACGTAACTATCTAAGCATGCTCTTGTGCCTGCCTGTAACCCAGCACTGAGGGCGGCATAGACAGGACTGCCAGAGCTGGACAACTTTCAGCCTAGCCAGAAGAAACACAAGCTCTGTGTTCAGGAAGAGACCCTATCTCAACGGACTAAAATGGAGAGGGACAGAGGAGGAAACCTGGGGCCTTCCTCTGTCTTCTTCCTGTCTACACACTTGTGCACGCCTACACATACAGCTACCTGAGCATACACCACATATAAGACTTCAAGGTCTGGAGAGATGGTTGGGTGGTTAAGAGCTCTTACAGAGGACCCGAGTTCAGTTTCCAGCACCCACATTGGTGCTGGTCACAACCATCTGCAGCTACAGAGGATTGGATACCCTCTTCTGGGTGTCCAATTGCACTCACATATTAAAAAATAACAAATCTTCTATGGATTGTCTGGCACTTCCACCAAGGAGTAACATAGAAATACAGGTTAGCAGGAGGTGAGATATGTTTCTCCTCCCTCCTCCTCCTCCTCCTCAGGCTTCTCAGCCACCGTGGCTTGCCTTGCCACCCATAGACAGCAAGGACCAAGCATTCACTCCTACCCAACTCATCTTGTTACTGTCAGCTTTTATTGCATGCTCTGGAAGTGAGGGGCTAAGTGAATCTGGTCAGTTTCTGGGCCTTCCTGAAGCTATTTGAGTTGTTTACCTTCCAACTAACAGAGCTTCCTTGCAGGGTGGGGTGTTTCAATCTTGGTGAAAACTTACGAATTAGTTTCAGTCTTGGAGGAAACTTACAAGATAGTGTGTTATGAAAGAAAGGGAGAGACAGGAGAAGAGATAGAGAGAGACAGAGAGACAGAGAGTCAGGGAGAGAAAGAAATAGAGAGAAAGAGAAAGGAAGAAAGAAAGAGAAGGAGGGAAGAGGAAAGAGGAGGCTATGGAGGTGGGGCATAAGAGGAGGGTAGGAGGGAAGAGTCTCCTCGGATGTGATCAAGATACATTGTATAACAGTATAAACTTGACTTAGGAATATCCTTTTAAAGAGAAGAAGAACCTAGTGAGGATGCTCACGAAAAGGACAGCGCTTAAACTGCACTTTAGAAATCAGAGGCCATGTGGAATAATAAAGAAAGCTTGTTTGAAATTTATAAATATTTTGATTTGATGCAAAATGCCAGTTATCAACAGCAGTAATTAAACAACTATAAGAAATGAAAACTTCAGAATTAGAAAAAAAACACTCAACCTTTGACATTTTGAGGAGTCTGTGGAGCAGTCCTGCTTTTGATGATGAACCCCATAGCTCTTTCTTTTCCAAACTTTGAAGAGCATCATTGGTTAAATCTCCCACTGTAGTGGACCCAGGTGCTCACCCTGAGCTCAAGCCGGAATGAGCTTTAAAGAAATAACCCATTGTATTATAGAGAGGTCTATTGATTGCCAAGCGATGATGGTCTACTAACAATAGCTCTTCAATGAGAGATCAACCAAGTTCTTAGGATACAAGAGATGATACACTGCCACAAAAAATTTATACTGTGATTATTCATCCCAGTCTATGTGATGAGGTCCATCAAGAGGTTAGAGTGTCAGAGTTAGACAGGGTTGCAATGGTGACGATTTAGATCCAAGTAGAGTTTACTACAGAAGTTAAGAGAAGAATGTTACCTGGGCCAGTGTTCCACATGCAAGAGTCCCACTCTCTTCTAGTGGGAGCAACCACTGTGGTAATAACTGCATTTCTTGTGACAGATAGGGTGGAGAACAAAACACATCTTTACTCAAGATGTCACAATTACACAATTTCCTTGGAATACAAGAACAACTCCCCCATCCCACCCTCTGTCTGGAAAGGAGGTACCCTTCACACAAGCCCTACAGCAAATGTGGTAACAGTGGAGGGAGCCAGTCTTACAGAAATCCTAGAAATCCATAAAACTCTGGGCTAAAATACCAAATAAAAAATAGAAATGATTCTGTCATAACCACCTAAGGATTCATAGAACAAATTGTGTGAACTTTTAAAGCTTTCTAGCTAGGTTCTTCTTCATAGCTTTTGTTTCATAAGGAGAAAAGGTAAAGCAGGGTTGATGCTGATAGAATTATTTCAGCAAGAAAAGGCTAAGTCCTGACTTGAACTAAATGTAATTTTCAAATAAAGAAATTTCTAAAGCTTGAGAGAGAGGGAGAGAGAGACAGACAGAGAGACAGAGGCTCAGAGAGAGACTGAGACATATAGAGACAGAGAGACAGAGAGAGAGGGAGAAGAAAAGGAAAAGAAAGAAGAGGTGGAAAAGAAGAAAGAGAAGGAGAAAGAAAATGAGGTAGAGGGAGAGGAGGAGGAAGAAGAGAAGGAGGAAGAGGAGGAGGAGGGAGAGGAGGAAGAGGGAGAGGAGGAGGAAGAGGGAGAGGAGGAAGAGGGAGAGGAGGAGGAAGAGGAGGAAGAGGGAGAAGAAAAAGAGGGAGAGGAGAAGGAAGAGGAGGAGGAAGGAGAGGAGGAAGAGGGAGAGGAGGAGGGAGAGGAGGAAGAGGGAGAGGAGGAAGAGAGGAGGAGGAAGAGGGAGAGGAAGAGGAGGGAGAGGAAGAGGGAGAGGAGGAGGAGGAAGAGGAGGAGGGAGAGGAAGAAGAGGGAGAGGAGGAAGAGGGAGAAGAGGAGGAAGAGGAAGAGAGGAGGAAGAGGGAGAGGAGGAGGAAGAGGAAGAGAGGAGGAAGAGGGAGAGGAGGAGGAGGGAGAGGAGGAGGAAGAGGAGGAAGAGGGAGAGGAATACCTGTAGCTCAGAGACCATAGTTCAAGCTCAATTTAATTTCAGCAAACAAAATAGAACAGGCAGAAAATCTAAGAAAACTCCCCTGCAATGTCATGGCCAATATTCTTTTTTTTAATTAATTAATTATTTTATTTATTTACATTCCAAATATTGCCCTCCTCCTGGTCCCTTCTTGAACAGTTCTTCCCCTCATCCTCCTCCCCTTTGCCTCTGAGAGGGTATCCCCCCATCCAAGGGCACCCCCTCCCACTGAGGTCAGACAAGGCAGTCCTCTACTTTACATACATGAGGGAGGAAGGGGGCTTAGACCAGCCAACCCCTGTATGCTCTTTGGTTGGTGGCTCAGTCTCTGGGAGCTCTGAGGGGTCTGGCTTAGTTGACACTGTTTGTCTTCCTATGGGGTTGGCATCCCCTTCAGCTCCTTCAATCCTTCCCCTACCTCTTCCATAGGAATCCCTGGCTTCTGTCCAATGTTTGGCTGTGGGTATCTGCATCTGTCTCAGTCATCTGCTGGTAGAGCCTCTCAGAGGACAGAAATGCTAGGCTCCGACAGAGCATCAATAATAGTTTCAGGGACTGGTTCACTGGTCAGCCACTCCTTCAATCTCTGCTCCATTTTTCTCCATGCATTTCTTTTAGACAGGAGCAATTTTGGGCATGTCCAATATTCTTAAGAGCTGGTTTGAGAAACTCTCAAAACAAACAAAAAAACCCTGTGAACAAAGATCTCCATCAAGTTAATTCTTAGTTGGATGACTCTCTCCTCCCCCAAAGTGATTCATAGAGTGATTCCTCCAAAATCACCATACTGCTAAGACCTGAGATGCTGAAGGTGGAGCGTATATCAGGGCCTCCACCTCTAGGCATCTCCATAGAGGAGATGGACTGTGTCTCTACCAACCCTGAGTTGAGGGATACAGAGAGACTCTAGAAATGGTGTGTATCAGTGTGGTGTTACAGCTGAAATCCCAGGTGATCAGAAATTCAAGACCACCTTCAGCTATACTGGTGTTCTGAGCTACAGGATACTCCATGGGTGGTGGGTGGAGATGGGCTGGTATGTGTGACATTGTCCAGTAGCAACATACACATATCAGTGATTATGTCCTATCAAATAAATGGGACTGTCCTTAGTCACCGAGGTTAAACAAAGCGCAGTTAGAAATCATTTTGCTCCAGAGTGTACGGCTTCAATTAATTCAAT
>NW_022196898.1:101851698-101862690 GCF_008632895.1 Mastomys coucha | reverse complement strand
CTATGCTTTGATCTCCAGAATTATTAGAGACAGTAAATGAATGTAACAGCTGTAATCTTTGTAAGGGCTAAGAAAAAGATTTACAGCTAAAATTTTACTGTGATTTTTTTCCCAAAACTTTCTACTAAAAAAAAAACAAAAACAAAAACAAAAAAAGCAACATATTCTGCTAAGTAGTTTATCCACATCATGTTTGTGTGGGGGGGGGTAGTAAATTCAACCGTCTATTTTGGGGGACAATTAGTTACCCAGGCCAATAAACACATGATGAAAAATCCTACAGATGTTGGCTTCAGTTAGTGATTCCCTTGAACCTGAGGGCAGCCTGGTCTACATAGCAAGTTACAAGCCAGTTGGGGAGACACAGGGAGATTCTATCAAAAAAATAAAAATCTGTACCGTGTGGTGGTGGTAAACCTCCCAGCATTTGGGAGGCAGAGGCAGGTGGATTTCTGAGTTCGAGACCAGCCTGGTCTACAGAGTGAGTTCCAGGACAGCCCGGGCTACACAGAGAAACCCTGTCTTGAAATACCAAAAAAAAAAAATTTGCACCAGCCACTGACTGTGGCTCAGGCCCTACAGTGGACCACAGCGCTGACTGTGGCTCAAACCCTACAGTGGAAGGTTCAACCCTCTAAGTTATCTCATTGTATCAATGATCTGTGCTTTGTGGGGTGAGTTGGTTTTGTTTTGTTTTTTTTATTCACACAAATGACAGCCTTCATAGTATGTGGATATATGTGTATGTATAGAGAAAAATTACATGAGATCATCAGATAATTTTATTAATTTAAGAACCAAGGTATAGATTTAAACATTATAGAATTGAAAGTATCAACAAATTATATCTTTGCCTGGTCTCCCTCTGGACAGGGAATTTTCAGAGAACAAAGACCACCCATGTGTTATTCTTGTATTTGGACCACCTGGTACCTTGTAGGCACTCAAAGAAATCCAATGAATTGAACCCACATACAAATATGTGTATAGTTCACCCTCACTCTCTCAGTAATCATCTATAGTTGTCTCCGGATTCTCCCTTCAACTGCTGTAAAAGCCAAAGATGTTTTGAGATAAAATGCAGATAGTTATTTACTTTGCCAATCCTGGTCCTCTAAGAACAGAGCCATGAATTAATGTGTGTAAGAAAAGGCATTAAACCTTAAAGAGGCCCATGGAAAATTGGTGCAGAACTCCAGATTGGCTAAATCAGGTTTGTTATTTTATCCATTAAATAGTCTAAGCAGATTAATTGGAACCAGACATGTGAAGATTCATAGGATTTGAATTTTACTAACATTGGTTATTTTACCAAAAAATATGTAAGTTATATTTCAACACATCCAAACTAACTGCTTAATGAAAATAGAGATCTTGATTAATAATTTTTTTAAAGTACACATAGGCAGGGATGTTATAAGAATTCTTTCCTTTTGTAACCAGATCCATCTCACAGTAACGATGCACTCAACTCCATATGTCCTGTATAAATAATACCAGCCACCTACACATCGTAGATACATTGTACTTCAGAAATTATGGACATCAAGGCAAAAAGTATTTTCTTGAGTAAACAAATTGAGCAAGTTTACATTCTGAGTCAGTATTTTGTAGACACCTGTAAGTCACAGCAGTCTGTTGTCCAGGTAACAAGGGAGCTAAGCAACCTGCTCACAGATGTCCATGGAAGGAGCCCTTTCTATCAGGAGAACACTGGTCTTCAGACACCAGGGTCAATATCTTACTCATTTGGTTCTCAAGACTGCTTTCTGAGCCATAACTTAGCCCCCATAAGAAATTAGCATTTTGAAGCTTAATCCTGGTGTAAACAAACCAGTTAAAGTGAGCACAGGACTGCTGCATTCTAGAAGAGCTATATCCACATTCTTCAGCCAATTACAACCTCGAAAATTATTCCACTACCAGACATAATACTCAGCAATCAAACAATACATGTCTGAATAGGTTTTGAAATGTCACATTAGGTCTGCGTTGAAGTGCTCAAACCTTTGTGGGTGACCTCAAGATAAAAAAATAAATACCTGATTAGATAAGATCAAAAGCCTCTACATTGTATTCCAAATAAATTTAACATAATTCTATTACAGGACCATTGTACTTTATTATTCTGTGAACCAGTTATTATAGCCTTGGAACAATGTCAAAAAATAAAGTTCCTAAGTTTAATGCTTACAATGAAGAAATAACATAAATGGTCAGAAATATATAGTAGCTCCTAGCAGTCTGTTTCCTAACATGGTCCCCCTTTCTCTAGCTCCCAGAAGTCTGTTTCCCAATACGCCCCCCAGCCCCCACTCTCGAATGTGTGCTCTGTTTAGTTGGGTGATGATTTCATCTTAATTTTATAGCTTTGTTTCCAAATCTCTCTCCCCAGCATCTTTACTACTGTAGTGTTTCAGCGCTGTCCCTCCCCTGTAACACTTAGCACAACTGCTGTTGACCTGGGCAAATGTGTTTCTGATGCCTGTCAGCAAGTATAAAAGCATAATTTCATTAAAGTGTATTTTATATGCTCTGGGCCGAGCGAACAGTATAAAATGAAGTTTGGCTAAAGTTCAACCGGGCATCAAATAGCACCAGCAACAATGTTTTTAAACAGATGGTGCAAAATCTTGCTAACACGATAGTGTGTGCTCGACACAGGAAAGCGATCGGGAACAGATGTGTTCCAAATGACCACCGTACCAAGCCGAAACAATGAACAGAGATGTGCATTAGAAACGACACCCTCACCAGCCAGAAAAGAAAGCAATGAGCAAAGCGTGTCCTTGTCAAACACCAAGCTCTACTGAAATTTTTTTCGGATTAAAGGTGGCATGCAAATATTTTCCCTTTGGCTTCTGCTCATACGTTAGGACTAAACTTCTATCAAGATGGCCAAAATTAAGAACATGACTTTTAAATCTATTAAAAAGATAATTCCACAAAGGGAAAATAAGTTCTTGATTTAGCTTAAGAAATTCAGCACCCTAAGGACCCTGTCCATCTTTGGCACGAAACATATTCTCATCAGCTTGGAAGAAACACACATACCACACCCCCTTTAGGGCTGTACACGCGTGTCTAATCAAGTTACAAGCATTCGCCCCAGCATTGAATGGCTTTATTTAAAAAGGACCAAAGGCCAGGCAGCTGTGATTGGCAAGGGGACTGAGGCCAAACAGGCAATCCCCAGGGAAATTCTCCTGGGAGACTGAGATTGAGCCACTCCGGGAGGGCCAGGCCCACATCCTTAGACATTCCTCCTGAGCTACCTGTGATGGAGTTGCAAGATAGGAAAACTTTGTAGGTGCCTGGAACTTCAGTCCCCCGCCCTCAGAGGTTTGGCCTAATCCATCCTTGCTGCAGTGTCTTGTCCAAAGCAATTGACTGGAGTAGGAGCCTTCTGCTCCACTCTTCAAAGCTTTCTGCACCCTTCTGGAGCCTTTTAAAGCCAAAGCAAGAAGTATCCTGTGTGTTTACAAACTGGTGGGGCTGAGGGTAACCAAGGCTGGGGCCTGGGGTGTACTGCTGGAGGGAGCTGACTTTCTCATAGAGAAGTCTTAAGGCGCCCTGGATGCCAAATTCAACTTCAAACCAGGACTGTTTTCGAAGCATTCCAAGCCTGAGTACCTGACTCGCCTGACCACCACCCAGGGCAGAAGGGCAGGGCAGTAGCCTGCATTCCAGGACCAGCCTAGCAGGATCCACACTCTGACTCTTTGCAGTGACTAAGTGCGGTGTGATGACCAGCCACAGTGGCCTTCCTGGACATCCAAAGTTTGGGGATGCTTGCAGCATGCCTAAGTCTGAGTTCCCTCTGGGTCGAAGGCCAAGGGGGTGCTGTCCACCTCCTGGATGCTCCAGGGCTGGGTGGATCTAGGGCAATCCAAATGAGGCCTGCAGAGGGAACACCACCGACCCATGCAGCACAGGCCTGGAGCAGAGCAAGAGGAAGCCTGTTAGCCTGCAGTGTGGGAGTTACCAAGGAAATGCAACAATATTTATGACCCCAGGCTGTGAGAAAGTGCATGTCCAGCATGCGATCTACCCTATCTCTTGCCTGTTTGCTACGGGGGCGGGGGGGGGGGGTGTCCTTTACACAGCACACAAGCCTTGAAATTGATGCTTAGGACCCTCCAACCTCCCACCTTCTACTGCCAAAACCAGATGACAACTCTTCACTTCTATTATTCCAAGGGGGTTGGGGGAGCCAGTTATGGGATAACACAATGGTTAAGACCTTGGTGTGTGTCTATGTCCAGCTTCTGTGAGGCAGGCATCTCTCAGAGCTTTTAGTTGCTGATCTGTAAAGTGGACATCGCAGATGTCGGGGACAGGTGTCACAGTAGAAAAAGTTATGTGGTGCTCATCAACAGCTGCTTATAATGATGCCCAGGCAACTCAAGAAAGTGGGTAGTCATTGAGGAAAGCGATTAGTCGTATACAGGGCCATTTCGAGAGGCAAAGACAAGGGAGTTTTCCCTGAACCCACTCTCCATCCTGGCCACTATAAAGACAGATTTTTATAGCTTGATTCAACCTTACCCCAACTCATGATGGAACTCAGGACCTTGCGCATGCTAGCCAAACCTTCTCATACTGAGCAGCACCATTAGCCTCTGATTCAGATTTCATTAAAGGAAGTTTCTTCTACCCCATTGTCTCTTTAAAATTACTGGTGGAAAGTGGAAATATTCCAAAGAGAAGGAAGAGGAAGAATCATTGAAAAGTTTACTACATGCTGTATTATTTAAAGATATGTTTCTATATTTAAAAATTCAGGGGGCTAGAAAGATGGCTCAGTGGTTAAGAGCACTGACTACCTTTCTGAAGGTCCTGAGTTTAAATCCCAGCAACCACATGGTGGTTTACAACCATCCGTAATGAGATATGATGCTCTCTTCTGGTGTGTCTGAAGACAGCTATTGTGAACTTACATATAATAAATAAATAAATCATTTTAAAATGTTCAGGAAAAAAAACTCTGCCTACTGACTCCAAGACATACACACAATAATAATAATAATAATGAATACACTAAGTCAGAATATTTTCCAAAGGTGATGCAATGTTAAACAATCCTTATATTTTTTTTTAAAAAAAAAAAATTACTTCTGTTTGTTATGGGAGAACATGTGCCACAGCTAGCCTGTTCGGGTCAAAGGACAACTTACAGGTGTTCCATCTCCCTTCTAAGTGTAGGTTTCCAGAGGTGTGATTTAAGTGTCACACCTCTGATGGCCTGAGCCACACACACTTTGGGGGATGGGAGTGAGTAGGCCCGAGTCCCTCCTGAAAAGAGTTTGCTTGAAATTCATGGGCTTGACTGCTCTTTAAAAGTTGAGTTTTGCCACATTTACAAAAGCCTACAACAGCTCCTGATGCATTTGCAAGTATTATTGGTACATGTGAGAGACTCATGAACAGGATGGAGCCTTCCCACCACCACCCTGCCCCCAGGAGTGGGTGAACTAATCAGGATCATAGCTGGTACCCTCATTACAGCCCTTTCCAAGAACTGGAATCCCAGACATCAGGTTTCCTGGGGGTCCTAGACAGGGTGGCACAGCCAGGGTGGAGGAGGGCTAAGTTTGGGATAGACCTTACACAGCAGCAAAAGAACCTGGCTCCCCATGACTTCAGCCCCAAACTTTACCACCTACTCTGGACCACATTCTTTTCCTGAAACAAAACCTGTGTCAGCATCTGATAATATGCATAGGAGCTCTGTGTGTGCTGAGAACAAAGAGGCTTCGATGTCACTGAACACACATATTGTCTATCCCAGATGTCCCTGAAATGATACATTGTAGTATCCCCAGGTGTCCCTACAATGATACACTGTACTAGCCCCAGATGTCCCTGATGGCACACTGTAGTATCCCCAGGTGTCCCTACAATATACACCATAATAGTCCCAGGTGTCCCTGCAATGATTCGATGTAGTATCTCCAGGTTCAGAGGCTACTCCTCCTATGGCTTCCCAGGAAGACAAGGCAGGTGTCCACTTCCATTATACACATTGAAACCCGAAGAGTTCACTCATGGTAAATGAAGATTGGAACCCAAGTTCCCATAATTTTATGGTCAGATTCTCTACTCCCTTCCTTGCTTAAGCTCTTCGAGGGAGAAGAGAAGGAAGAGAAGGAGGAGGAGGAGTAGTAATAGTAGTAGTAGTAGGAGGAGGAGGAGGAGGAGGAGGAGGAGGAGGAGGAGGAGGAGAAATCAATAGTAGTTCCTGAACAGGAAGGTGCCAACAATGAAGGATGTGCTGGAAAGAAACAAGCAGAGAAGGGAGTAAGTGTGCTGTGGCCAGAACTTTTACTGTCCAGCACCAGGTATGAAATCAGGTTATAGAGAGACAGGAGACTAACTCCTGTCTCCATGGGATGTACCTGCTGGCGTCATCTTGCTTTCCCTGTTTGTGTTAGGAGACTATTTCTGAAGGCTTTCCCACGGATGGTAGTGAGTAAGATAGTCTGGTTTTGCCAGGCTCTGGCTCTTCATATATAGTTACAGAGCCAGTTGTAGACAAGTCTAAAAGGAAAGTTACAAAAAAGGGCTTACCTTCTGCACACTATTAGTACAGAGGCCCCCTTATTGATGGAGTCATCCAGGATGAATCCATTTGATGCAGGTAAACACCAGCTGTGAGGGAAGGACAACGACTTCACTGTGGGTTGAAGACATTTTCCATTTTCCCCTCTTCTGGCTTTTTTCTGTGCTACTCCTCCCTCCTCCGTTGTTCCCTGCTATTATTGGTCAGGTGTCAGTGAGAGTAGAATAGAGCATACTTCACCACTGGATACCAGAACCTCTGTTTACCTAGGAGCATGGAGGCAGACAGAACTCCCAGGAGGAAAGGGATGGAGGAGGTCACAACCAATTCTCCTGAACTCTAAAAAGAATCATGTCACATATACCAAACACATATACCGAAATGTGCCTTTCTGAACTCACCCAAAAGAGCCATATGGCTGAAAGACTAAAAATGCAGCTTCTATGTAGTGTGTGTAGATTTGAACATGTAGTATTGTTGAGCAGGTTAAAATTTGGAATGTGCTCCCGATCACTGGTGGGGCAGTTGATAAGACATCTACCACATCTAGGTTCATGCTCATGTACTCAAATGCTTGCACACATCTACAGAAACCCTGGTGTCTGCTTTTTAAATGCATAAGATTAGCCTCATGATCAAGCTGGGAGAAAAGAACAGTTTGGGTAAGCTGGAACACGGAGCGGATGAGGGGAGCTAAAGCTCCCAGTAAAAGGGGCTCCAGGCTGACTGCTCTCTCCTAGAGCCTCAGAAGTTCCTGGAGACACACACCTGCTTCAAACAACAGATCTGTCTGAAGCCATAACAGGGCCAAATGCGGCACACCAGACAGCCAAGAACCTGGCCTGTCCGACCTCTTGGTGTGATCTTTGGTGATGCTTCCACTCCAGGGTCTCTCTAGGGAAGCATGGGAGAATAGGCAGAGAAGGTGAGAATTGCAGCCACCCTGAGACTACTGTGTGGGTGAACACTTATTCAAGCATTATTTACATTCATATAACAACTTCTTAGTGGTGCCCTTAGATAAAGACCTTGTAGATGATAAAACCGAAGTCTTAAAGTAAATTCCTCAATACCTGACTGCAAGTAGACTAGCTTCAAACCTCTAATTAATAGACAGCACGTCAATTAGCTCTTTAACACCCCCAACCCCCATCCCAAGGAAAGCAAGAAGGGAGAGAGGAGAAAGGAGGAGACGTGGAAGAGAAACATTGCCTTGGTTACAAGAGCCAAGTCTCCCGTAGTTGAAATCCACATATAAAGTTCTTAACTTTTAAAAATATGGTTTAGAGTTTTTCTGTGGCCACTGATGGTAAATGCATCATTTTACAAGATCTGTTAAGAGGAAATGGCAGAACATGACAGAGGAGTGTTGCTGAGGGGGCCACAGACACCAAAGCTGTGGGCATCCTGCTAGCCACCAAGGCACCCTAGTTCCCTTAGCAAACTTTAGAGGCTCTCTCTCACAGTACTCTGCACCCCGACTCCAGGCTGCAGAAACTCCATTGGTTCCTGGGCTGTTGCTTTAAGATGGAGTGTGGCTTTTTTGCCACCCTGGCTGAGGCTTAATTCCAATTATGGAACGGAGAAGAATGGACTCAGGTCCGGGAGAGTGACCTGGGTGCACCTCCAGCCTTGGGTCTCCCCCAACCCCAGACCGGGGAACTCAAAGCTGGATCACCTTGGGGAGGGGAGTGCCTAGAACCTGTAAGAAAACTCCAGGGAGGTGACGACTATTGGTTGGAGTTTTCTGATCCTATATAAACAACAGTCAAGTTTCCGAGGTTCCTGGTTTATTGGTCAGGACAAAAGGCACAAAACACCCGAGTCCCCAACCACATGCGTGCTTTAGTCGAGAGTGTGGATTTGAGAATGTCACACTGCATAGATGGTGTTGAGCTATCGTTTAGGCGTCTTCCAGGTCGCCCTCTCTACTAATTTCGGGCTCCTGATGGCCCCCAAGTTCTCTTCTCACTTTATTTCTCTGCCCATTTAATGGGTCCAGGTTTCCTGATGCTCAGGTGCAGGCTCTGGTTAAGCAAAACCTGGCTCTCCCACCTAGGATCTCCAGAATTAATCTTCATCAAGACCTGGAGGCTTCCCACAGAGCCAAGGAGAGCAGCATTGTTCTGCACACCAGGTGTCCTGTGTGTGCCTTTTAAAGAAAGTCACTCACACCCTCCCCACCCCTCAGGCTCTCAGACTCGACTAGCCGAAAATCGCCTTCAGGCATCCATCTTGGCGCCGTTCTCTTTCGAGACTGATCTCACCTCTATTTTCTCCGAGACTGGATCCAGTTTAAGTCCCAAAGTGAGTAAGTTTCACACTCGACGCCCCTGAGTGCAAATGCAGATTACCAGCCTCATGCTTTTAGCAACAAAACCAACCTCTGGACGTTCTCTTTTCTCCATGTTCCAGACTCCGACGAACACACGAAGTGGGCAACAATCCAAAGACAGCAACCAACACCCCAGGGTCTCACTCACAGTTTCAGGGTGAACATAACTGGGCGTTCTCTTCAGGGACGTGGACAGTTCCTTTTTGGGAGCCAAGGTCACACATTCCTCTAGCACAGCGGATAATCCTTGGGCTGACCGACTGTGCCGCGACGTGGTACAGGGTCTTAGGTTGGAGAAAGTGCGGCACAGCCAAGCTAGACTTTGGTTAGGCCACTGTAGCTACTCTGCTTAGGTTTCTCCCCAGGTCCCAGCCATGTCTAGACTAGGATTTTGTGAGCCCTTGCCAGCTCTCTGGAGGATCACAGCCCAAGAGAGGGCATCATTTAAAGCTGAGAGCCAGTGTATGACCTGCCTTTTGCTCAAGTTCTGGGATAAATTCCTTCAAACTTGTAGTTAGCACAAGGAGCTCAGACGCGCAGAGTTCAATAGTTAAATTGGCGGGGACTTTTACTACTTCGAGTAATAATTTTCAAATTCGGATATATTGCTTTTAAACATCGAACTCCAGAGACCTCAGTCAATGCAGCCGTTTCCGAACCATTGATGTTTGATGTTCATAAACAGCTCCTACCGTCCGAGGCGGGTGTGAAAATATCATTTTTATGCCTGTGATAGGAATCGTCAAGGAGGAAGAGAAGGGTTATTAGAAGACCGCAAATTTTGCAGCAGCTCGCCATCCAATTAGGCAGCTCTTCGCCAAGGTGGAAGCTCTGAGTGTCGGGTAGATTCTCTCCTTCTCCGGTCCTGGACTAAGGCCTGGCGCGACGAACCCGGTCCAGACCCTTTCCAGCACCCAACCCCAAGGTTTTTAGCAAGACACACGTAGTGCCTCGGAATTTGCGTGAGTCGCACAGCCCGGGAACAGAACAGACTAAGTTTCTTTCCTACTCCATTCATTCCTTGAAGAGAACCAGGAAATCCAGAGTGTTGGCCGACCTCCTAGTGGGCCTTCCTTTCTGGTTTTCATTTGATGAACAGTGGCTTCTAGAAATTTCAGTCCAATAGGAAGGCACCAACAAGGCGCGGCTGGTTTCTTTTCCCACCTACAGACAAGCAAGATAATATATATATACATTTTTACTGTGTTTCGTCCAAAATTGATCTCAATTGGGGGGAAAGGGGGCTAAAAACTCATTCTGATTTTTTTAAAGAAAAGTGCTTTGTAATTTTTTTTTCTCCAACACTTATCATGGAAAGAGAGCAGAAAGCGAACTTTTTCTCTGATCCTGATCCGAGAAGCAGCAAGCTCTAGTTTGCCTGCGGGCAAGGAGAAGCTAGGGATTCTTAGGCAAGCGGTATACACGGGGCCAGAAGGTCATTAGGCCCAAGACCCCGGCAACTCAGCCTTGGCTTTCCAAGACAAAACCTTCACTTTCCCTCTGCCCATCTCCAGCCCAAACCCCAAGCCAAAGCCTCAGTCGCCAGGACCGGGAACGCACTTACCACGGGGTAGCCCCGGGAGCGCGCTGGACACAGACAATTATGCCGCCGGTGAGGTCGCAGTCCCGCCGGGCGCCGGGAGCAGGGCGGACGCCAGACCAGCCCTTTAGACTCCAGTCTGACGTCCTCCTTCTCTAAACCCGGAAGCCTCTAAAAACGAATCATTTCCTCCGCTTATGCAGAGATAGGAGCTCTTAGATCAAGATTAGTATGTTGAAAACCTGATTGAGAGCCGCCTGATTAGGCGAGGGTGGGTGGAAAATCGGCGTACACGACGGCGCCCCCTCCCTACTTCCCCCAAACAGCTCCAGCGCGCTGGGCTCTCCAGATGACCGGCACAGACCATTGTCGCTAGCAGGCAAAGGGAACTTCAGAGTTACATTGCAATCCTTAGCACAAAGGACTGTAAGTAATTCTCCAAGCTAGACTCTAGTTTTAATTCTTCATCCAGGGAATCGGTCGAACGCCCGGCCTGCTGGAGCCAGCCAGCATTCCTCCGCACCAGCCCACCAGCCTCTCTCTCTCTCTCTCTCT
>NW_022196898.1:101823788-101851688 GCF_008632895.1 Mastomys coucha | reverse complement strand
CTCTCTCTCTCTCTCTCTCTCTCTCTCTCTCTCTCTCTCATATCTCTGAGAAGAATCTTATGGAAAATATTTTATTATATGGATTCCCTCACTCACTCCTGATTTTCGCTTTTGGCGAAAATCAGCTCAGAAGCAGCAGCAGCAGCAGCAACAATAACAGCAACCACTATTTAGCTTTTCAGACAGTCCGTCCAAACCTCCACCCTTCTATGCTTTATCAAAATACAATCTATTCTTAAATCTCAGGCCCCTCTTATTCCACGCTAAATGGAGATGTCCTGATGGGCGCCGGCCAGAGGGTACTAATATGAGCATGTGTATAACAGCTGCAAAGGAGAGCCGAGGTGGCGTGTGTTCAAACGTCCCCTGTGTTTAAGGAGGAAAGAGACAATCAGAGAAATCCCAAACTCTTAATCCGTACCCGGGCCCCAGTCTCATTTCATCTGGAGAAAGCGTGTCTGTCCAGCTTTAGCTGCTGTCCGCCCCTCCACTAGCTGCTGACAGCTAAAATAAGACAAGGGAGTGAGATTGCAGGTCCTTGTGTTTCACTACAAATATTTCTATCCAACTAAAGTAACTAAGCGTGGTTTTGTTATGAGTCTTGGGAAACCGGGATGTTTTTATATCACTTAAGTTCCAAACGTTTCTCTTTTGCTTATCTAAAAGGACAAATAGGAAATAAAAGTCATTTCTTAAAAAAATAACTTCTTACAAAGTTTAGCTTCTATAAACGAAGTGAGACCTTATAAACAAACAACCCAACAAACAACCTCACACTTTCCAATCCGGATCAAAATTACCTCTACCCCCACTCACATTCAAGCGCTCACGCTTAAGCACCGGAATGCGGAATGCGAAGTGGCCCTGGACTCCTCTATCTATGGCATACCGTTTGTCTAGAATTAAATAAAATCAAAAATCGTAACATACTTTCGTTTTTCTTGTATCCTTGATTTCAAATCTAGTAGCAAATCAAATCTAGTCGTTCGTTTGCTCCTTCTTTATTTTGAAGGGAAAAGCTTTCGCAAATGTAGAAAGAACCGTTGGTGCGCATTTAGGGAGACCTAAGAACTGGGACTCCATGAGACCTCGGCTTTCCCTCTGCGCGCTGAAAGAGATGTAACCCGAATCTTTGTTTAGGTTTTGGCTGGGGACCGAGCATTTAAAGACAAGTCAGACGCAGAAAGCATATTCTTAAAAATAATAATAATAATAAGTCAAGTTAACGGGCCATTCGCATTCCCCCCACCTTTAACACTGAATTTAGAGTGAGTTGTCTGGAGCAGATAAAGATCTTAACATGTAGAGAAGGCGGGTTTTTCATAAGGAGGTGAGGCTGTCCCTCCAGGAAAACACTTTCCCCCACACCCCCTCCTCTCTGTGAGGTTCCACCCTCTGGAAAACACAACTTTCCCTCTTTTCCTGGAGGGACAGGCCTCAGTGTGGCTGAGAGAGGAATCTTAACAGCGGGTCAGAGAGTGGCTACAGTCACTGTGGCCTCTTTGGACCCGGACGCTCTGGTGGCACCGCTGTCCTGCCTGCTAGCTTTCCTTGGCGTGTGGGGGCGGGGGGGGGGACACTGTGGACACCCACAGCCTCTGACCCTCTGGTATGTGACGAGCAGCGCCTGCGGGGCCATGTATTGGAAGAGCGATCAGATGTTTGTGTGTAAACTGGAGGGAAAGGACGTGCCGGAGCTGGCGGTTCCCCGCGAGAAGGTGAGCGAGCCTACGCCGGGCGGGATCCGTTCAATTTGAGTTTCCTTGAGAAAAGAGAGTTGTCCTGCTCCTAAACCAGGTTGGGAAACTATCTGTCACTGCCTCATCTCCAGACCTGACAATTTTTTTTTTATTACGTAGTAACGTTAGGTAGTAATCATTGCTTCCCCTCCCCACGGGCTCACTTAACCTGAAGCATGGACACTCTTAATTTGGGAGACGAAGTGTGGAGCCTAAGCCGCTCACGGGGCAATGTGAGTCCTGCTTTTAATCTACGTGACCTATACTGTTCGCGGCAGTCTGGGGCAAGGGTGGGGGTGGTAGTCTAGGTGTTTGTCGCGTGGCACCAGATCCCAATAGCTACGTTAGGCTGAACGCTGCCTCTTGCCTCTTATATGGTGCATGTCGGGCTTGAGACCCACCGGCAACGGACTTGGGTCCTCCAGAGCCCGCCTGCTCGCTGTTAGAAAGAGTCACAAGAACGAACGATTTCACTGGAAATACCAAAGGGGCAAACTGCAGCACGAGGCGAGCCTCACGGGGGAGCCTGGCAAGCTGTCACCTACTCAGGAGGCAAGACCCGTGGGTGCTCGCGTTTTAGAACCCTGTTCCTAGACCGTTGGAGAGCCGGACGGGGGCAGTGTGGGTGGGCGATATCGACACGGGCAGGGTACTGCTGGCTTCGGGTTTGCCTGACGCTGCGGGTAGAGTTTCTGCCCGGATGCTTTGTGTCCGGGAGCAGCTGCGCCGGGTGTACCCAGGCATGCGGCCGCTGGCTCACCTGGGGCTTTCGGAAGTCAGAGGAAAAGGAGACAAAGGGACGGAAAAGCGAGGGGTGTGGGCTGCTGGAATCCGCGGACCCACTAGTCCTAAACTAGACTTCTCAGGGAGATTGCATTCGTTTATAGAACAAAACTGAAAGTGCAGCCAGGGCTTGGGGACACTTGAGCGACGCGTCCGTGCGCTCTAAAATATTCTGACCCGCATTGGGTGAGGGTTTTTTTTTTTTTTTTAATGGAACAAATTAAATTCAGCTGGATATTTCCATTATTCGGCCCGCTTTTGCACTGGTTAAAAATAATCCTTTAGTAGCTAAAATGTTGACTTACTGAGCACTAAGTGGCAATTCACACCTTAAAGAAACCAGTGTAAATCGCTTACGGTTCTAATTGCTTCAAGTTTACCAAAGAGCTGCTGGCTCCGTTTAATCTGAAGCATTTTCATTCAAATTGTCGGAACAAACACCAGGCTTCTTAAATCCCACTGTAATTAGCTTTCAAGTATCCGATTAAACCTCTTCACCTTTCGGGCTATCCTATTCAAAAAGCCCCCCCTTTAAAAAATATATGTGTGTCTTGCTCTTTTAATTGAGGTTATTAAAGAAATCAAGTTTCTCTCCCCACCCCCTCCTCAGTCATCTTTTCTTCTCTCTCACTCCACCTCCCCCCCCCGCCCCGTGCCCCCTTTAGCCGGGTGTTCCCCGCTCCCGGGTGATTGACGTCTAGAAAGCAATCGCTTTGTGCACTGAGGCCGGTTATTAGCTGGGTCCCCCCGGTGGGGGGCGGGGGGCCGGCGCGCCGGGGTGAGCGCGGGGCTCGAGCCCGGGGCCGCGGCCGCGCACTCCTCGAGTCGCCCGCTGGCGGCGGCGGCCCAGGGAGGCTGCGCGCCGGCCGGCCAGCTGCGCCCGGGCTCAGGTGCGGCGGCTCGCACGCGCCGCCCTCGTGCTCGCCCTTCAAGAGCGGTGGCGCCCGGGCTGCGGGTGCTCGCCGCGGGCTCCTGACCGCCGTCTCCCTGCCTTCCCGCTCTCGCGGCGCAGTGCCCCGGGCTCATGTCGGAGGAGTGCGGGCGGCCTGCAGCCCTGGCGGCCGGGAGGACCCGCAAAGGCGCTGGGGACGAAGGACTGGTGAGTGGGGCGGCGACCCGAGTGGGGACCCCCAGCTCCCTGGACGGGGCGGGGCGGGCCGCGGGGCTGCTGGGCTCCAGGGGTCCTGCGGGTCTGGGGATCCCACAGAGCGGATGGGGACGGAGGACAGTCCTCGGGCTGCCCCGTGGGGAGGTGGCACGGGAAAGGCCAGTGCTCGGCTGTTCCTGCAGGTGAATCCCGAGGGAGCCGGGGACGAGGACTCCTGCTCCTCCTCGGCCCCGCTTTCCCCGTCGTCCTCGCCCCAGTCCATGGCCTCGGGCTCCGTGTGCCCGCCAGGCAAGTGTGTGTGCAGCAGCTGCGGCCTGGAGATTGTGGACAAATACCTCCTCAAGGTAGGATGGGGGGCCAGGCGAGCCCTGACGGAGTCAGTGTGAGGGTGGGGGGAAGCGCCCCACTTAGTGTCAGCCGAGGCTCTGTAGACCCTCTCGGTATAGTAGTCCACCGCTCTAAGGCCCACTGCCAGAAGGATTTTCCTTATTGTGAAACAGTCTAGGGACAGGGTCTGCAGTGTAAATGGGGAGGGCTTGAGGAAACGCCACCCGTCCTGGAACAGCTACCAGATGCCTCGGCTTTTGTTTGTTTTCCAAGCCTAGACTTTTACTTATTTAAAAATCCCGTACTCTTCAAACTGGTCCCTCCTCTCCAATACACCCGTGCTGCTGCTATCTAATAGACTAGTCCCAGTTCCGTGTGTCATTCGCCCTCGCAGCGGCTCCTTCCGTAACCAAAAACACTGTAAAGTGCCTTTAAAGATCTTTAGTTTTGGACTTTAAACATCATCGTGGTCACAGGTTTATTTACCGGTACCTGGAACCTTCCCAAAGCAAAAGTTTATGTAAAGCTTTAGAAGCCATTTCGGTACCTCCCAGGTCTTGCTAAGCACAGTGGTGTTATGTCCTACCAGGGCTTGGGGGAAAAACAATCTAACTGTAAAGTTAGGTGCGCATATAAAGCCCTCAGCTGAAGTGTTTCACGGGGTGGTTTCAGAGCTGACTGTCTTAATTTGGTTTAACTTTCTTTTAAAATATTTCACGCGGGGGGTGGGGAGTTTGGAGTTGAGATTCTGGCTGCCTGCAGTTACCCGTGTCATGTCAGGCAGGATCTTGGTCCCCTGTGTCTTAATCCGAACACATTGGATTTCCAACTTCAATAGCTTTTAAAAACCACTGTGTAAAACAATGCTTTCCAATATACCAAATTAGTTGCAAACCAGTTCACTTTCTGTACCCCCTCCCCGAGCTGAGCTTCAATTTTCAGAAGGATTAATTACAGAGAATAAAAGATCAAAACGTGAATTAGTGGGTTTCTTTAACTTAATGTCAACATTCAAAAGCTGCTTTCTGGGTGGAATGGGACTATTACTTCCTGGAGCCCAGATAAGACACTAAAAGAGGCTTGAGTGAAAACATTTTCTAGTGTTTTTTCTTGATTCTTGAAGCTCGAAAATTAACCTGACTTTCTCTTTAAATATGTATTCTTAAAATCCCATTTTGCTACATAGAAAACCATCCATTGAGTCAGAGAAGCTTCTTGTTTTAAACAGGTTCTGAGTGACTGTCAGAACCTGGAGCAGTGTCTCTGAACCCGACTTAAGAAAACTTTAACATTTCACAGCAAAGATGTAGAAAATAGCTACACAGTAAAATGTTTTGCCTGAATTCTGCCATCAGTACTAGCATTGACCTTGTATAATTTTATACATTGCTCACACTTGTCTATATTATCTAAAAAATTTGTGTGTCTAAGTGGTTCTGCAAAGTTTTCTTTTGTAATTGGACAGGCGTCTACCTAGGAAAGTTTTCT
The DNA here is from genome assembly GCF_008632895.1 of Mastomys coucha. NCBI lineage: Eukaryota > Metazoa > Chordata > Mammalia > Rodentia > Muridae > Mastomys > Mastomys coucha. The sequence goes on along the minus strand of NW_022196898.1, from coordinate 101,846,243 downwards.
ACATACAACCACATTCTACTAGGATTTATAAGTTAACTAAAACTTAATACCATAGGATCATTTAAGCACTCTAAATTCTTAGCATCCCTACCCCAAGTGGAAGTGTTAACTCCTTACTCTAAGTTTGAACCTAAACTTCTCACAAATATTTGATCCAGTATAGATGTAGCTTTGGAGGCTGTGGAAAAAAACTCCAGGCTGTGGGGCAGGTCACACAGTGTCAGACAAAAGAGTCAGCTGTGGTTGTTGCCCCTCTAAAGTCCTGTCCTCACTTAGCCTGGTGGAGCCATATTGGAGTAATGCTTGGAAGGTTTCCAGAGTCTCCTCCACCTTCCTTACTCCCTGGCGAGGACTGGGAATGTTAAGAGACTCTCTTCTCTTTCTTAAAAGATACTTTGAGGAAAGGTGTCAAGCCAGGCATGAGGTCTGGCTTTTGTAGAGCTAGAGAGAGGCTCCAGCCTCTGTTTTTAAAGCCTTGCTTGGAAAACAAAACAAAAGGTGGTGTGATTGAAATAAGGCCTCAAGTGTTGGAAGCTCGGAGATGCTTGGGCTTTATTAACTGGGATACAACTTAGGGGGAAACGTGAGGAAGCTACATCTCTGCTTCCAGGAAGTATTCTATTTGGCTAATGTCTTTTTATTCCATTTTAATCCAATTAACAATTTTTATGTAGTGAATAGATAGTTCTTTTGAAGAAAGACCCAAACTTAAATTTTCCTCAGAAATTAACCATGGCTTTGGGAAGAGGCTCATAACTCATTAGAAAACCCATTGTTTCCTTCAGGGTGTCATTTGTACCTTCCTCCTGCCAGTAAGACACCCTGGCTGCTAGTGTGAGAGCACAAACCTAGCCCCTGCCTGCTGATCAACACAGTTCAGGAGCCACACTGCAGGCCAGCACAGCTGGACACACATCCCCGTTTGGGGGACTGAACTGCAGTGTTTGGGGGGGCAGCTTCAGGTAACCTCAGTGGTCATTTGTTTTGTTCCTTTGTCAAAGTCTAGAGTGCCCTGCTTTATTAAAACAAAACAAAACAAAACAAAACAAAAAAACCACCCTGTCTCACGACTTGAAGTACAAATAAACATAAATCCCAGGCGCATTTAAAAGTACCTAAACCCTGGTATCTTCCTTTCTCCAGAGGCTCCATCGTTCCTCAGGCTACCAGCATCCTCCTCCCGGGTACTTTGTTCCCTGTAGCTGTAGATGTTAGGGGAGGTGAACTCTACCTTAGGCATCTCAGATGTGTAAGGGAAATGGATTGCTTGCTTTCTCTATATTAGGGTGTTTTACAAATCTATTCTGTCTTTGTTGTTCTTACTGATGGGTACACGGTTCATAGCTGTTTGCCAAACTGTAGGTTAAAAGGTTTGTCTCCACTTCCATAACTGCCAGGTTATACAAAAGATTAGAGTTTAGAGTAAGGATGAAACCAGAACCGGTAGATATGACTCTAGAATAAATGTTTTCTCTCAAGGTTTTTTTTTTTTCCCAGAGAGGAAGGGAGAGAGAAAATGAATATGAAAGAAAACTCAAATCCTTCAAAAGCATTAAAAACAAAATGAAACAAAAACAAAACAAAACAAAACAAAACAAAAAAACAAGCTTGAACTGTGGCCTAGAACTCTGGGTTCTCCTTGGAGTCTAGAAGAGGCCACTGCCAGATGCATGCTCATGTCAGGGGTGCTGTTTGGGTGGGAGCATTCAGAGTGTGTGCTGTGGTGTACCAGGGCTAGCCCTTCTCTTGCCTCCCACACACAGTCAGGGGCTGGGGCTTGGAGGGTAGGTTGGACTGTTTGCTCACCCTCAGTCTCCCCCTTGCAGGTGAATGACTTATGCTGGCATGTCCGCTGTCTCTCCTGCAGTGTCTGCAGAACATCCCTGGGAAGGCACACGAGCTGTTACATTAAGGATAAAGACATTTTCTGTAAACTCGATTACTTCAGGTATATTGCCAAGTTCTTGTTTTAATAAACACCCCAAGAAATTATTCAAAAAGACTTTTGTAACAGGGCCTTTTGCATATAGCTTGATTACTCAAGGGCAATTTTTATGAGATATTTCAAATTATTTCTTTCTGGATTAGTTCTTGCTATGTAGCCTAGGTTGGCCTTCAACTCATGATCCTCCTATGTTGGCCTTCTCAGGTGCTGAGGTTTCAAGCACCATGATCAACCTCTTAATTTGGGGGTGTGTGTGCATAATTTGTATTAAAACTAAATTAGTTTTAGCTTGCTTCCTTTAGGAATTGGCTAAATAAAACTTCATATTGGATTGTTTTCCCAAACTAGTGGATGAAAGTTTGGGGTATTCAAAACAGAGACTCTTGGGATATGCAATGAAGGATGAGACACTCAGTGGCAGCGGTGCTCTTGTTTAAAGTCAGTGGTGAAGTGGAAAAAAGTCATCATTCGAGAAATGATCCCTGGTAACAAACAAGGTGCTGAGGCGTTTGGATAATATAATCAGCTACACCATTATTTGAAGAACAAACTATTCAGCTGTCATAAATACAACAAACTGAATTACTCTGCCAGAGGTCATGCCTTTATTTTGTGGTCTGTTCTTTCCCTTTGGCTTATGAGACTATCTTTGTACAAGATGTTAAATGTTGCAATTCTTGTGGTGATCTCTCTGTGGCTGTTTAAGTGTCAGGTATCTTCCAGGACGTATTTCTTTGTGGAGAGTTGTCTAAAAGTGATCATAAGCATTGCTTTAAATGTGGCCATATCTCTTCTTTGTCTGCATTCCTAAATGAGAAGAAGTTCATTGTAAAATTCTGTCTAGCAGAACTTTGCTAGAGAGTCCAGTAATTACGGTGTCGACGAGGTTTCAAAAAGTTGTATCAGAGTTCAGTGATTTACGTAGGTTAGAGCGCAGCTTTGTAATATTCAATCTAGCTTATAAAATCAAGTGGTCTTTAAAATCGCCAAAAATGCACAGTTCTCACCAGAGTTGCTTTCCACTTTAAAAGCATTAGTAACAATTGGTTCCTCTTTAATTTACAGTGTATTGATTTTACTTTTGAATGTAAACACCCTTTGAAATTTTTTGATTCTTTTTAAAGATTCATTAAAAATCCTTTTCTTTAGGGTTTTGGATTTTTTTGGTATATGTTCTGAAGTTCATTTTTAGATTCAATGCTCCAATTAAATTGGCAATACTTTTAAAAATGGTTCCTGGGTAGACACAGGCAGATGTGCTAACCTTGTCCACCAGTGACTCAGTTGGGAGACAGAACAGGGCTTCCGGTCACTAAGACCGGAAGTGGAAAAATTCCCTTCTGCTCTTGTATCTTGCTGAGAATGCCTACAGATGTTTCTGGAAGCTTTAGACAACATTTCCACACTTCTGTGGCAGGCAAAGTGGTCATGTTGTGGCTGGAAAGCCTCTGAGTTTTTCCTCCTCACTCCAGGGTGAGGGATACAGAGTCTGCACATTCTCTAATAATTCCTAATGTAAATATGTTAACACTGCTTGCTACCCCTAGTCATCAGCTTGGTTTTGTGTTTGTTTGTTTCTGGCATTGGGGGACTAAACCCAGTGTGAGTTATTAAGTACATACCCGAGCAAGAGCTAGGCCCATCCCTTCAATTGAATTTTAGTCGGTCAGTGTTTCTATTTTGGGTTAGCATATTTCTACCCTTTGAGGTTTTCAACCTCGAGTGTGTATGTATAAATGTGCATGTATATCTGGAATCTCTAGAAAAAACTATAAATGCCGTAATCGTTGACACAATGAAAGGGCTGTTGAAACTACTATTTCGTGTATTTTAGAAAAAAATCTGAAAAGAAAACTTGTGAAGCTTTGTTTTTAAGAAAGGTTTGAATTAGGGCCATGTCTCAACTGCTTCCCATATTGACATTAAGAAGAATTAATTCCTGTTTCACTTTCAAAAATACTTAACTACTCACATAATTCCAGTAAAGCATGATGATGTGTTAGTTTGAGGTCAGCTCAATAAATACCTCCCCATGCCCCCTTCCTATGTACAGACGGTATGGGACACGCTGCTCCCGCTGTGGCAGGCACATCCACTCTACTGACTGGGTCCGAAGGGCCAAGGGCAACGTGTATCATTTGGCCTGCTTTGCCTGCTTTTCTTGCAAGAGGCAACTGTCCACAGGAGAGGAGTTCGCCTTGGTGGAGGAGAAGGTCCTCTGTAGAGTGCACTTTGACTGCATGCTGGACAATCTAAAGAGAGAAGTGGAGAACGGTGAGTGAGGAGCGAGGGGCACAAGCTCCCTCTTTTAGATGGTGAGCTAAAAGATAAAACTGAATTCACACCAGGGCAGTTCTGACCCATTATTTTATACAAGGAACAACGGTTGTAAAGTTAACATTGTTGCCAGCAAAGGACTCAAGCTGTTGATTTGGAGCCAAAGTGTGGCCTCTAGCTAGTTCCACACTATAGTCTGAGGCAGCAGCCTAGAGTCTGGGTCCAGCCTTTATTTTCTGTGCATGTGCCTCCCGAAGATGGGCCTTAGGTATATACTTTTAACTTACTGCATTTCAGGCAGAGTGGGCAAGGCTATAAAGAACCATTTCTTGCAGTCTATTTGCAACAAGTTTTTCTTTAAAAAAAAAAAAAATTACCAATTTAGAAGATGCATGATGCATTGTAAAAGGCCAAGGTGTATGAGGAAACTGTACAGAAGTATAGACCCATCTGAGTTACCAACTGGATGGTTTGTTTTCAAAATGCAGGTAATGGGATTAGTGTGGAAGGAGCCCTTCTCACAGAACAAGACGTCAATCATCCAAAGCCAGCCAAAAGAGCTCGGACCAGCTTCACAGCCGATCAGCTCCAGGTAGACGTGGCAATGCATTTGTGATTTTTGAAGCCCTTTCCCCACAAAAGAAAACAGACCTAAAGAAAAATTAAAAAGCAACCTGCATGCTGCCTGAGAATACTGTTTTCTAAAAGGTTGTACTATACTTTTTAAAAGATCTAACTCCATGAGAGTGTTAATGTATACTTACTGCTTTGAAAGGTCATGGTACGCAGAGTCTAGTCAGGAGTTTGGTGTCCTTCGGTCTTTTGTTGTCAACATCAAATTGGGGCACAATGTTGGTGTGTTCTGGCTTCCATAAGCGTCAGTCTAAGGCAGACATTTTTGATACATGTTACGACAACAGAAGACGACTGTGTGGAGACTCAACTGAAAGAGGCAGCATCCAGGGCTGTGGGGCTCCAATGTGTTGTCATTTAAGTAATGACGTGTTGTTTAATGTATAGAATTGCATAAATTTTATCTAGGGAAGAACAGAATCTGCCCAGCACAGACAGGAATCTGCACCAATCTTAAAGAGACTGAGGCAGCACCTCTAGTGTCTGTGCTGAGGCTGACTCTGCCCTTGAAAATAGAGGAGCCCCCATACTCATGGCCTGGGTATGAGCATTAGCTCATTTGTGAAAACTGTCAAGAAAAATACCCCTTGCTTTGGATTTAAGTCTATATATGATGAGTCTTTCTAGGGTTTTTTTTTGATCATATTTTCTAGAATATCAGTGTGGCTGAGGTATTTATTTTGTGTTAAGATAAATAATTTACTGCACCTCTTCCAGAGGCTGCCGGGTGTGTTGTATATTTAGCATCAACTTTGGCTCAGGACTGCAGGCAATCGTGCCTTGTTAACAAATGAAGGAAAAACCACTTGTAGTAGTCAAGAGACTGGCCAGCATTTCAGACCTCTACAGTAAAAATGCTTCAGGAGTGGTATTTAAAGAATGGTTAGCGGGGTAACCTGGATGTGACCAGTATTCTGAAAGAATTTGGCTGTGGGTCCGATTTGGAGTATTAAAATCTAGATCCATTAAGAAAAAACCCCCTAAGAACACAATTGTTTTTATTAATTAGACATTTTAAGTCTTTGACCAATGAGTAACACATGAAAAATAAGAGAATTGAGAGATTTGGTTTCACTTGAGCCTTGTGACTCTGGTGCTCCCTGGAATGCTGGAGAAAATCACACACATCCTGGGTTTGAAGTGAATTCTTACCCAAGCTTTGCAGGCGCCCTTGGTCTGAACAGGTGGGCTGGGTTAGACATAATCGCTAATAGACAACTATCATATTGAAAGTTCCTCAGAGACTTGGCCGTGACTTTGACAATTACAGGCTTCATAATTTGGATGTGAAAGTTCCTTATTAAAATTATAACTGTGGAAGTTTGAAGTCATAGCATGTATCTATACAATCTCCTGTGGGAAGATAATTACAGAAAAAAAAAATTGGTGATTATTTGTGGAGGTTTATGGAGGCCAAGTCCCGTCCATATCATCTTTGACTCCTCACCCATTCCAACAGGTCCTCAGTGTAGTCAGCCTCTCCCAGGGCCCAGGAAGGACCAGTGAGTCAACCAGCCACTCAGTGGAACAGCAGAGAAATGCTCGGGCACACTGGCCGACCTCTGTGCTTTTCATGTGGTTCTGCCTCCCAGGAGACCACATGCTTCACCAGAACCCAGCCATACAGAGAAGAGAAATCCTGAATTTTGCAGACAGGCTTACAATAACAGCTTGAAATGTTCACAGAATACTTAAACCATGCATGCATTGCTACATAAGAACATGACTCGAATCATAAGCTTAAAAAACTGGTCAGAGTGAGTTCTAAAAGTGAAAGCACGGTCTCATCTATTCAGCACTCAGTAGCATCCATCGATCCTACACCCGAGACTGTCAAAACAAAGAGCTGCGAGGCTCAGCTAAGGAACATGAAAGCTGGAATAGCCATAGATTAAACTAACAAAAAACCAAATCATTTACTTTTACCAGATTATCTGATAAACAAGTATGGTAATCACCTTGTCAAATTATCTCAATTTTGAGAAAACTGAATGTATTCAAGTATTGACTTCAGCAAAATAATAATAATAATAATAAAATCACCCATGAAAACTGAGTTGAGACTATCCGTGCGATCCTTGCTTTGGACAGAGGAGTGTTAACATAGGTAACTGAAGAAATTCCTAAAATTCCATTTCAGAGTCTCACAGGAAGAAAAGTTTCCAGTTCAGAGGGGTATGGCTATAGATGTATCTCAAACGTGGGATACAGATGTATCTCAAGTGTAAGGAAGACACTTAAATTCCTGCTGTGCGTGGTTCACACCCAACAGCCAGCCATGGAGGGATCAGAGTGCCGAGGCTGGCTCGGACTGGGGTCTACGTTTGATATCATTGTTCAGATACTAGTACACACACTCTGGCTTTTCTGGATTTTGGCTTAAAGGGATGACGCTGCCGGGCTTTGCCTTGGTCATCCCGAAACAGCTCCCACTAGGACTGGGGGTGGTTTGCGGTAGCATGAGCATCGGCCAAATAGGGAAGCTGAGAAGAATTTAAAGGTCTTGTTTTTCTTTTTTTCCGTTTTCTTTCTTCTTTCTTCCCTCCGTCTGTTCCTCCTTTCCCCTCTTCCTTCCTTCTTTCCTTCCTTTCTTTCTTTCTTTCTCTCTGTCTTTGACTGAATACTGATATTAGCTAAAAGAATAACATAGTACCCTATTTTTCTTAGAATAATTGCAGTTCCTAATGGCCAGGTTGGACTTAAGTTCTATTTCCTTCCTTGATGAACTATCTTTATTAAATGTATGTTGGTTCTATTATTAAACTTTTACTTCCAGTGGTCTTTTTTGTTTCTGTTTCTTTTTGTTTTTAAGCCAGCTAATCAGTAATGACCTTAGAAGCAAATCCCAAAATATCCATTCTGCTTTATCTCTCTGAGAAATTAAAGACATGATTAGTTCACTTGCCATTTGTCTTTGGGATGGTACACCCAAGTCACCTGTGCACAAGCACAGCGGGTAGATAGAAAGGCAGTCCCTTGGATTAAAGAAGGGAAGACAGGAGGGATATGGAGTCCATGGTACACCCAAGTCACCTGTGCACAAGCATAGCGGGTAGATAGAAAGGCAGTCCCTTGGATTAAAGGGATGTTACACCCAAGTCACCTATGCACAAGCACAGCGGATAGATAGAAAGGCAGTCCCTTGGATTAAAGAAGGGAAGACAGAAGGGATATGGAGTCCATTTCCCAGTGTTTTAAAATAAGAACAAACCTATGCTCCTTTTACAGTGATTATCAATACAGTATTAGATGGGAAGCTAGGAGCACTTGATTCTAGAAGAGTCCTGACCAGGGGCATCTTAACTGAGAGGGTCATTTGCATCCTCGGAATGTTTCTGGACTTTTTCTCCATGCTCTTGAGACTTTCCTCATTTTGTCAAGTTTCTTCTGTCACCAACTCTGAAGTTTACATCATATCAGCAGAAAATGCAGCCCCCCCCAACCACCCACCCACCAAGGAGGGTAGTGCAATGCAAAGCAAAAGGATGTTTTCCCCTAGTCCCCTGGGAGCTTTTACTGCTCTAGAGTGAGGGACTTTGCTGTTGGTCTCCTGAAGTTAAGAGGCAGAAAGCCAGGACAGGCAAGAGCAGGCCAGGCCAGGCAAGAGCAGGCCAGGCCAGGCAAGAGCAGGCCAGGCCAGGCAACAGCAGGCCAGGCCAGGCAACAGCAGGCCAGGACAGGCAACAGCAGGCCAGGACAGGCAACAGCAGGCCAGGACAGGCAACAGCAGGCCAGGACAGGCAAGAGCAGGCCAAGATAAAGTTCACACTGCCTGGGGAGAGGCGGGCAGCAGGGTGAGGAAGTGGGTGCACACAGACAAGCACAGACTACTGAATGCCCTTATTCTTAGTTAATTATCTTTGTCTCATATTCCCCTCAGCTGATTGACTTTAGGTCATAAAATTCAAAATTACTGGATTCTCATGAGTCCCTTCTCTAAGAATCCAAAGGCCTTGACCATGGCTTTCAGTTTCCTCTTCCTGTTACCTTTAATTAGAGATGATGATTGGCATTTCTATATTTTTCTTCTAGGAAATTATGATCAGACACCCCTAACCCCACCATATATGAATGTATACATGTATACATGGCATAATGGCATCAATCTAGAATGTCACCTCTGAATCGATGGACACTGCTAAGGTCTTATTGCATGGAACTAAATAAAGATTGTGTCTCCTTTCAAAATCCCAAGAGGTTGCTTCCTATGGAGCAAACGTGCCCCCTCACCCCAATACACCAGTGACATCACTGCAACACACTGTCATCCATCTCTGTGGCAGAGTACTGTTGGTAAATCAAGAAAACCTATGTGAGAACCCTGGAGGCTGTTCAGACCCACAGAGCCTCGAGATGACCCGTGGTAGGGTTTGATGAGTTCCACGTCAGGGATATTTCACAAATGGGAAGGCAGGGGAGGGAGAGTGAGTATGTATGTGTTTTGGGAGTTCAGAGTCTGGATGGAAAAAGGGTAGTGTTTCTAATGGCATAGCTGAAGGGCAGAGTTTTATGTCCCAGTGGGTTAATTTTTAAAGATCTCGGAATAAGAGTTTATGTAAACTTACTAAATGCACCTTTCTTTCACTTGTGTTGGCTGCATTCATTTTCAAGTACCAAAATATACATCACATTTTCTTTGTGTGCCTTATCTGTTCTACTATCAAAACGCAAATGATCAAGCTTTTAACTTTTTGCCCCCAACATCTGTCTTTAAACACAACCACAGGTTATGCAGGCACAGTTCGCTCAGGACAACAACCCAGACGCACAGACCCTCCAGAAGCTGGCAGAGAGGACAGGCTTAAGCAGACGCGTCATACAGGTGAGACCCGCATAGGTAAGCCAAGAGATGCAAAGGATTCCACATCTGATGCTTCGGGTGCGTGCGCTGCTCTTTTGTGACAAAACTTCAGAATGCCAGCTCCTATGTCCACTCTGAGTCAATTTTTTAAAAAAGATTCATTTATTTATTTTAAGTATTTAAGTATACTGTCACTGTCTTCAGGCACACCCAAAGAGGGCATCAAACCCCATTACAGATGGTTGTGAGCCACCCATGTGGTTGCTGGGAATTCAACTCAGGAAGAACAGTCAGTGCTCTTAACCGCTGAGCCATCTCTCCAGCCCGAGTCAGGTTTTTTGTTGTTGTTAGGTGTTTTTGTTTTGTTTTATGCTCATGTGGCAAAACTTTTCCTGAGGAGATTCAGCACACTTGTTTGCTCACTCCAGATAAGGAGCTTATGACAGATCAAAGTATGGATGCCACCAAGTCCAACAGAGTGAACTAGGGAGGTTTTGGGGGGGTTACTTACAGGAGCAGAACTGACTCAAAGACAGCTGAATTATCAAAGCCCACCCCAACATAGGTGACAGCTCAGAGAGCTGGGAATGTGGAGCACACTGCACAGCCTGCAGGCAGCTCAGCAGGCTGGAGAGCCCTTGTCCTTCCCAGTTGCCTCATGCGGTCTAAACCTCTTCTAGGAAGCTGGGTTGGCTGCTTGCTGCTGCTCTGGCCTCAGAACCATCTTCACAGCTTTGTTTTTCTCAAAGTAACTCTCATTGTTTACTCTGGCAGGGAGAGGGTGGGGGCTAGTGGGTCTGGTCAGTTTCAGGGACTTCCTGAAGTTATTCTGAGCCATTTGCCTTCCTACTTAAGGAGCTTCCTACAGGATGGGGTGTTTCAATCTCCGAGGAAACTGTTAAACAGCAGCCTGTCATGGGCTTCCCCCAGCTACCACCATTTATCAGATGCCTCTTTCTTCATCTTTATTTTGACAGAAGCTTTGGATCCTTAGGCTGAGAAATATTGAGGATAGGTTTGGTGCTAAACCCTGCTCGCCTCCTCTCCCTGGCCCTCCCCAACCGACCCTCTTTCTGAATACCCCTCCTTCCCTCCCCATGTATAAGGTGTGAACTGCCATCACTAAAGATCCAGGGAGAGGAGTTGACATAATCAAAGCTAGGGAAGGATGAGGTGCAGCCAAACATACTACACTGTAGAGTTCATATGTGGAAATTCTGGGACTGGGATTGCAAAAGCCTTTTTGGAGAAGGAAGCCATGATAGGAGGTTGGGGAAGAAAGGACAAGTTGACATAACATGGGAAGAAATGGAGCCAGTAGTTTTTGTTGTGACCAAACCAGCGAGGTGATTGGCTGGTTGGTTTGCTAGATCACTTGCTCTCCTGCTCATTCATTTGTTCCTTCTTGGTTCTAGGAGATTCGACTGCAGTGTGGGCCTATAACTAATTGCATAGTAATAGCAGGTAGTAGCTGCTAGCTAGACAAGAAAACAGCCTAGAGACTCCAACAGAGAAACAGAGGGAAGATCTTGCTAAATCAGAGACCAAAGCTCAGTTGGCTATTGGGAAGGAGATGCAGTCCCCTTTACCTGTGCTAGCTGTGCAGCGTGGGGGGTGACAGCTCCCTCAGAGGGCAGCAATGCCTGTGAGAACAGCACCTGAAGGACAAACAGCCTTGTGCCTTGACATTGAGTCGACTTTTAACAAACACAGAGTGTGTACAAGTTGTGGGGAGGGACCTGAGAGGGAGGATAGGGTCACAGATGTGTCTGTCTGCAGGAACATGTCAGTGCCACAGACAGACTGAAGAAGGATGGCATCAAAGAGGAGGAGACCACCTGAGCCAAGACAGCAGAGAGAGACCAGGGACATGGAGCATGATTTAAAAGAATTAGTTTCTTTTAAAAACCAAAAGCACTAATCATAACCAGCAGGAAAAAAAATCCGGGATGGGGGTGGGGGGCGCACGCTTTCCTTTTGGGATGTCCATTGTTTGTGAGGCACCATGCTTGCCCCTTGGGTGCTTACTCTCCAGGGAGCAGGAAGTATTTCAGATGAACTAGGGATCCTGCACTTGCCAACCCCCTCCCCCAATGCTAGCAGCTTCTCTAAGGACTGGGCTTCCAGCTGCTCTGGTGATTGCAATAAGCCTGAGGCGCCCTTGGGAGGCAGGTCCATATGCCTTGTAAGCCCACAAGGTCAGAAGGCTGTTTGTTTTAACAAAAGAACTAGGGAGGGATCAATCCAGAGTGCTTAAGAGATCTAGAGGTGGTGTAGCATGAAGAGCTATATGACCATGAGGAGGTAAGGATAAGGAGGAGAGGCTGTAGGAGGCATCTCTAGGCTTCTGTGCATGGCTTTCTGTGAAGTTCTGTCAGGACAAGCTGCATCGGTGCTGCTGCTGCTACTGCAGGCAGTACAGTCTCTTGTGGATCGCTCAGACTCTACGACCTGAAGGATCCCTTCTAATCCCAAACTCTAGATACTCATGGTGGAACCGAGGCAAGAAGCTCAGACTCATGTCTGTTGTGAATCTGGCAAAGGAGATGGGATGGCCTTCCCAGAGTGGGTCGTCTTATTGAAGGGATAAGGACCAGCAAGAGACATCTGCTGGGCTGTCTCCAGCCATCTATTTAGCTCACCATGTGCAAGTCAGACTGAATTCCAGCATTAGCACTTAAATATTATATTCTTGGATCAGAACTTTTAGTATGTGTGTACATTGAACTTTGGATGTTTTTGGTAAGATAGCTGGTGACTACTGCTGTCAGAGGTGGCACGTAGCCTTGGTATACTTCTGCGTCTCTACCTAGAAGCATCCCCTGTTCTCTCTCTAGCCACCTACATACCCTGTGAGTGTGACAACTCCCTGGTTTGAACTCATGGCTGACTGGCTCTCGGTTTTTGAGTCCCAAGGGGTAGCGTTTGTCTTTGAGATCAGGCCAACCTTTTTCTCCCTTATAAGTTCTTTGCAGCTTCTTTCTCTTTTCTCATGTCATGAAGGTCCTACTAACCAGACTTAGACACAGGCGACACCCGTGGTCTCTCCCTGGCTTGGTCCACCCAGTGCCAAAATGCTTATTCTAATTTCTTTTTTCTTTATCATTTCTCCTGTGACACAATTTGTTTGGAATGATGGTGGTCAAGTAAGTGGTGTGTGTGTGTGTGTGTATGGTATGTACATACATATGAACATATATGTATGTGTACACGTGTGTGTGTGAATGTTTTGGATTATACCCAGGGTCTTGCACATGCCAGGAAAGCATTCCACACTCAAGCTACACCCTAGCCTGTGTTAGCATTGTTTAATAGAATAACTCTGTATGTTGCCTCTCATGACAAACTGTCCACTCACATGCAGGTTAGTTTTTGGATCTGGTCTCAGCAGTCAGGCCTCATGTACCCATATCTGGCCTCCCCAGTCTGGAATTGCTTCATTTCTGCAATAGAGGGGATGGCAGAGTACTTGGTACTTTGCTTTTTGTGAGGCCTTCCCAGTCGGGTATGTGTATAGTTCATTCTACTTAAGAGGACAAGTTTGTTCTTATAATAGACTTGACCTTAGTGTGCTGTATTCACTAAGAGAGCTTGCACTCAGCAGGTTAAAATGTGACTGGGATGGCTCAATCAAGAATTTTGTAGAAAGCTGTGAGTTCCCAGTAGGGACTTTAATAATGTAAACAAGGATTTGAAATGCGTCCAGCAGGTGTCTAAGAATACAACAGCACTTTCTGCTTAAGTTCTGATTAAAAGACCTTTCCTGTTTTCTGCTTTTTCCAAATGCCAATAGTAAAACTAGAGATGCGTTTCCGGGATTCTCAAGGTTTTACTGTTTTTAAAAGATGTTTCTTTAGCATAGAATAGACCTTGACATCACCAGAGACTATTAGCTGGGGGAAAAGACTGATGATAATACTTGAGCTAAAAAGTTTATCCAGTCTGTAGGCTTCTTAGAATTTTTTTGAGGCAGGATCTTGTACATCCCAGGCTGGCTTCTAGCTTTCCACACAGCCAAAAGTGACCTTGAATTTATTTTTTATTTTTTTTATTGAATATTTTCTTTATTTACATTTCAAATGTTATCCCCTTTCCCATACCCCCCCCAAACCCCTATCCCAGTCCCCCCTCCCCGGCTTCTATGAGTGTGTTCTCCCATTCACCCACCCACTCCTGCTTCCTCGCTCTCGCATTCCCCTACACTGGGGCATCGAGCCTTCACAGGACCAAGGACCTCTTCTCCCATTGATGCCAGATAAGGCCATCCTCTGCTACATATGCGGCTGGAGCCATGGGTCCCTCCATGTGTACTCTTTGGTTGGTGGTTTAGTTCCTGGGAGCTCTGGGACATCTGGTTGATGGATACTGTCGTTCTTCCTATGAGGTTGCACATTTATTATCTACCTGCCTCCTCCTCCCAGGTGCTGGGATTACAGACATGCACCACCACACCCAGTTTCTGTGAGGCAGGGGATGAACCAACCCCATGGCTTCGGGGCCTCCCAGCCCTGTCTTTTGGAAAGCTTGTTCTGTGGATGGGTGGCAGGATGTGTGTGCTTCAGGCTGCTGATCAGAAGCTGCTGTGTGATCTCACCGAGCACCCTTCTCCCTGGCAGGTGTGGTTTCAGAACTGCAGGGCCCGCCATAAGAAACACGTCAGTCCCAACCACTCCTCCTCCGCCCCAGTCACGGCTGTCCCCTCCTCCAGGCTGTCTCCACCCATGTTGGAAGAAATGGCTTATTCTGCCTACGTGCCCCAGGATGGGACGATGCTGACAGCGCTGCACTCATACATGGATGGTAAGTCGTACAGCTGGTAACTTCTACCTTACTGATCTCATTCACACTTTGAAAGATTACCCGGGTCGTGGCTAAACAGTACAATAGGCGAACAGAAGACAGTAAACATATCCAACTATTAGCTTAACACTCTACTCCGAAGCTACAAATATAAGTGATGACTCAGTACTTGGGTGTTTTTGTTTTGTTTTGTTTTCTGCCTATCTGTAGCACTGGCATTGTAAATATGTGCCATCGTGCCTAGGTTTGTTGCTTTTGTTTGTTTCTGTCTTTTTGTTTTTATTTATTTTAATTTATTTTTTCTGCTCACTCACTTTACATCCCATTCACTGCCCCCCTCCTGGTTACCTCCTCCCACAATTCTTCCCTCATCCCCCTCTTCCCTTCTCCTTTGAGTGGGTGGGGCTCCCTGGGTATCCCCTACCCTGTCACTTCAAGTCTCTGTGAGGCTAGGTACTTCCTCTCCCTCTGAGGCCAGATAAGGCAGCCCAGCTAGAAGAACATACCTCACAGACGGGCAGCAGCTTTTGGGATAGCCCCCGCTCCAGTTGTTTGGGACCCACATGAAGACCAAGCTGCACATCTGCTCCATATGGGCAGGGAGACCTAGGTCCAGCCCACGTATGTTCTTCAATTGGTGGTTCAGTCTCTGAGACCCCCCCCCCCCAAGGGTCCAGGTCAGTTGATTCTGTTGGTTTTCCTGTGGTGTTCCTATCCTCTTTGGGGCCTGCAATCCTTCCTCCTATTCTTCCATAAGAGTCCCCAAGCTCCATCCACTGTTTGGCTGTGGGTCTCTGCATCAGTTTGAATCAGCTGCTGGGTGCAGCCTCTCAGAGGACAGCATGCTCCTGTCTACAAGCATAGCAGAGGATTAATAGTGCCCTGGATTGGTGCTTGTCCATGGGATGGGTCTCAAGTTGAGTGGGTTGTTCGTTGTCTGTTCCCTCAGTCTCTGCTCCAACCCCCATCCCTGCATTTCTTGTAGACAGGATAAGTTTTGGGTTGAAAGTTTTGTGGGTGGGTTGGTGTCCCAATCACTCTACTGAGGGTCCTACCTGGCCTCAGGAGGCAGCCTCCTTAGGCTCCATATCCCCAATTCTGTGAGTCACAGCTGAGGAGATCCCCATTGATTCTTGGGTGCCTTCCCTATTCCAGGTCTCTGTCTCTTCCTAGAGAGACCCCCCCCCCACCTCCCTTCCCAGGCAGTTGCAGATTTCCATTCTCAAGGTCATCTGGCTCCAGACGCCCCACTCCCCTCTCTCCCATTCCCTCTCCCACCCAGTTCCCTCCCTCCATCTGCCTTCCATGACCATTCCATTTTCCCATCCAAGTGAAACTCAAACATCCTTGCTCCAGCCTCTTTGGGTCTGTGGATTGTAGTATGGGCATCCTGTATTTTATAGCTAATATCCACTTATAAGTGAATACATATTATAAATGTCCTTTTGGGACTGGTTCACTTTACTCAGGATGGCATTCTCATGATGGTGGCAACATTTTTTATTTCTTTCTTTTCATTTCTTAATGAAGATTTCCTTTTACTTTATGCGTATGCATGTTGCTTGGAGTTACAGGTGGTTGTGAGCCATCATGTGGATGCTGGGAATTGAGTCTGGATCCTCTGGAAGAGCAGCCAGTAACTTAACTGCTCAGTCATCTCCTTGGCCCCTTTGCTTTGTGTACAACTGAATAAATATTTAAATAATTTACTTTTCTATGCTCAGAAAGATTGACATCTTTCTGGACTGGAGGTTTTTGTTTTGTGTTGTCTTGATTTGTATGTTTTTTGTTTTGTTTTGTTTTTTGTGTTTTTTTGTACATATATATGTATGTGTGTGTGTGTGTGTGTGTGTGTACTTTTTTTTCTGAATTGAAGTCAAACATGTTTAAAGCACACACAAGCGCTCGGCATGGTACTTGCCGCAATGAGCATCCTTCCCCTCCAGGCCCTCCCCTACCCCGTCCTCTCTCCCACTCTCTCCCTCTCCCACCTTCCCCTCACACACACACACACTTCCATGGAGTGTGAGAGCCATCAGTCTTGCTGGTTTATTATACAGAACTCCACTCAGGATCATTTCATGCCTATTCTGTGGTTGGTAGCTTTTTGTGTTCCAGTTTGGGTATTTAAGGAACATGCTACTATGAATTCTCTCACATACATCCTCTGGTACATATTGAAGTATCTCTCTGGTCTATGCATGGGTTATGTGTGAGGATCTCTCTGGTCTATGCATGGGTTATGTGTGAGTATCTCTCTGGTCTATGTATGGGTTATGTGTGAGGATCTCTCTGGTCTATGCATGGGTTATGTGTGAGGGTGCAGTTCCTCTACTTCATGACATTGTGCCAGAGGCTTCACACTGTGGTCAGACCAGCTTCCACTTTGACCAATGGCATGTAGCCCTGAAGGTGCTCCTGTCCCCACAAGCGCTGAGCATGTGTCCCTTCTTCACCTTGGCCAGTCTGGTGACCATGTAGTACCATCTCGCATTTATCAGCTTTTCCCCATGACAGACAAGATGCTCCAGCCCCTTGGACACCTGTTTAACTCTTGTGAAGACCTTGCGTGTCTATTTGGCAACTGACCTGATGGTTTCTCTTTTCAAAACAGGTTTTATTTCTTGATTGTACTCTAGGGATAAAGCCTTTTGATCACAGCATGTGTTGGAAGTATCTTTTGTTTCGAGGCTTTTCTAAGTTGTTTGACATCTTGCATTAAAAGGACTGCTTATTTAGCAGGTTGTGGTGGCATACATACACCTTAATCCTACCACTCAGGAAGAGACATAGGCAGGTAGATCTTCGAGTTTGAGGGTAGCCTGATCTACACAGAGAATTCTGGGCCAGCCAAGGTTACATAGTGATACTCTGTCTCAAAAATTATTTTAGATCAATGATGAAGTTTGTTTTTGTTTTTGTTTTTGTTTTTTACATTCTAGCTTATTGACCTTTCATTTTTAGTGTATTTTCTGCCAATTCATCTTCTAGTTCACAACCCCCTGTATATAGAAGAGCGTCAGCTCATCCTTTGGCTTCTTGTTCAGTTGCTGTGTTCTTCAGTTTGTAGGTGGTCTTTCTCCAGAGATGACTGTAGCTTTCCGAGGTACGAACCTGGGCTACAGGAAATCACCTTAAACACAATCCTTGTGAACCGAGGCTGCTTCAGCTTCACTACTTTTGACTCTGGGATCCCAAATTGAGTGTGTTGATTTTTGTTTTTCCACTGCCCTGCCAAAGTCCCAGCCTGAGAGACATTCCTCACGAGTTACATTTGTCAGTATCTCTGTCAGGAAGAAACCTCTTTCCCTTCTCTCCTCTCTGGCGCTGGGCTTGAGAACTCCCCCTCCCTGGGTATCTCCCAGCTCACAATCCAGTCACTCTCTGGCTCTCCTAGCTGCTCTCAAATTGGGGTTTGGTTGGAAAGCAGCATGGCCTTTGCTGAAAGCAGAATTTCATTTTAAGTTTTTGTTAAAAACAAACAAACAGCCAGTAATGCCATTGTGCCATGTGGTCCCGCTGCTATTGGAAGTGGGTACCCTTTGAGAGATTGCAGTGCTACTCAAGACAAATATGTTTAGATGCCCACAGAGCATGGGGTTTCTCACCTGTAACCCCAGACCCCTGGCCACTGAGGCTGAGAAGGACCATGAGTGTAATTCAGGGAGAATGCAGTTAAGTATTCCTAAGGGGAACCTGGGTGTTCCCTATACCCCAATACCTGCACAAAAGACAGGCAACATCTTCACACAGGGCTCATGTACCTTTCTCACTGAAGAAGAGCAGGGGGCAGTGAATGGGACAGGGGTGGAGCATGCCACCATGCTCAAAGCCTTCCCTTGCTAACAGTGGGGTGGGTAAGGATTGGATGCTTATTTCACTCCCTGCATGAATGAGTCAGCCATGCTGCTGAGGTGTAAGAGTGACCTCTGCGAGTGTCTTCTTCCTAGCTATCGAGGGAAACCGATGCCCACACCCGGGACAGTGACCTTGACATGCTCTTGTGTGTTTAAGCCACTCTCTCTCACCCTAAGGAACTGATATCCACATCTCTTTCTGTTTTGTAGCTCACCAACAACTCCTGGACTCCAGCCCTTGCTACCCTATACAATGACCCAACTGCCAATAAGTCATACCTAATTCCTTCTTTCAGGGATAGAAATGATTGAGGATATAAACTTGTCATTTATTATGTATAAAATACCATTGAAAAGATATTAATGTTAATTTTTTATTTAACACTCAAAGCATTTCAAACACCTTCTCGCTGCCCAGGTATGTATCTAGAGTTGGCCTGCAAGACACTTTTATTGATTCTTCATTTTGTTTTTTTTTGTAAAACGTATGTTTACAAAGAAGAAAACAAGTCAAAACATTTTTTTTTTGTATTGTCTGGAAATAGTTGGCTCGAGTGTGTGTCTATTAACTTATTTGTCACCAAAAGAGCACTTTGCCTGAAAGGCAGGACTGATCATGTGCAAAACGTTTACAATCCTTTGTGAGACTGTAGTTTATCATTAGTTTGTACCTGTAAGTTATTGTTATAAATATTATCTGTATTTTTTTGTCATATACAACTTTATACCTTGAAGCTTGTATCTGTGAATTTGCAACTGAAGTTTATTTTGCCAGTGTTTTCGGGACGAGCTGAAGGCACGTCCATTGTAGCATGCTGCGCACACCCACAGCGGTGTCTGCATTTGGGGGAGTTCTAGCTGTAAATAACACTCTAGTTTACGAAGCCCGCCATCCTAAGTTCATTAAACACTTTGCATCCTTGTGAAAGTTGGAGCCCACTTGTCTTCTGTGTGTACTGTCACCAGCAAATTGCTCTTAGTTCCTTTTTTTAAAAGGTTGTTTTCTTTTGAGCTGGGTTATGGGTACATGTTGTTGGGAAACCTATTTGTAGATGACTATTCTTAACAACAAAAACATGAAACATCTCATTTGGCTTCTAATAACTTTTAAAGGCAGAACACTCTTCAGAATGACTGTC
Organism: Mastomys coucha; assembly: GCF_008632895.1. Taxonomy (NCBI): domain Eukaryota; kingdom Metazoa; phylum Chordata; class Mammalia; order Rodentia; family Muridae; genus Mastomys; species Mastomys coucha. Next base: position 101,826,791 of record NW_022196898.1, on the reverse strand, counting down.
GGAGCATCCTGCTCTAAACATGGAATGCAGCCAAATCATATATTTCTTCAGAGTTTTAAAGAAACCAGAAGTATTTGAGTTTGAGAAGAGATTCTGGAACAAGGGCTCTGGGTTTGTTTTTGTTTTGCTTTCCAAGTAACTGCTCCCCCCGCACCCCCCCCCCCCGAACAAACCTCTTGGTTCTAAATTGTAACCCCAGGACTTTACCCTGTACTTAGGCAGTAGATGCTTCTCTCTGATTATAAAGGTGCGCAGTGCCACGTAGGTAGAGCGTGAGTCTTGGGCTTGCGTGTTTGCTTAGTGGAGCAGATGCACATCTGGCTGGGGACTGGAAGTCATAGCGAAGTATTTGTAAATTGCAGCCTACTCATCATAAATGCAGCCAGAATGCAGTCACATGGGCACAAGGAACTGGACAGAAAGTCCTGCTTCAGGCAAGAAGCCGCAAGCCCCAGTGGAAGAAGAGAGGAACAATTTTCTCTTTCCAACCTGCTGTCTGGTTGCAATCCCTTTGACCAAAGTCCAAATGGCAGAGCTAAAAGTCACTCTGAGCTATTGGGAGATTGATGCTGGTCTCCGTGGGTCTCACTACCTGACATAGGGAAGGGTGGTGCTGTCAGCTTTCCCTTTCCCAGATGTCTGAGCCAGCTCCTGTGGATCAGTGGAGCTCGGCACTGGGCGGCTTGAGAGCACCCCCCAGCTGTGCGTGATTGGCACCCTCAGCCATTAGCCTGGGAGGGCCTCAGAGGAAAGCTTTTCTCTCCACTGCCCTCTCCCCCTGAATCTGTAAGGGTCTGTAAAACCCCCGAAGGAAAATCTCAAAGCTGGAGTCGCAGTTCTTCAGCAGAGATTCAGAGCTCTGAGAATGGATGAGGTTTATATCCACCGCGCCAAGCATTGTTAGCAGCAGGAGATGGATACAGAAGACTCCACAGTGTAAGGGGACAGGAGCCTGAATCTGTGTCTGAACTTCACACGGAAAGTCATCAGAAGGTTAAGTTTTAAGAGTGAAGTGTGTCAGTGTGTCTGAGCTGCCCTGCCCGGGGTGAGCCCAGTGTGAGCCTGCGAGCATAGTACGTGCTGGGTTAGAACTGGAGGCATCGGAGTAGCTTTGGTGCTGGTGGTGGGGGAAGGGGCGTTCTGCTGTTGCATGAGAAGGGGCCAGATAACCGCTTTCCTTTCCACGTGAAGAGAGCAGAGAAGAGTTAAGATATTCATTTTACCAGTAGGCACAGCAAACAAGGGTTCTAGAAAGATCTCAAACCCTGCTGGTGGAGACATACAACACCAAGGCAGTTAAAGCATTTTAATACCCTTAAAACCACGAAGCTGGGAGGGTCGGGTAACTTTTGCCTTGTGAAGCAAGCTTCCTACTCAAACAGGGAAACCCGACTCAGGGCTCTTAAGCCCTGCTTGTTAGTGGATGAGGCACCATTAACAATAGTAATCTTACATTTCACAAACGCCATTCTTAAAATCCCATATTATTATAAATTATAAGCACACATAGTTGAGTATCCCATAATAAACCCTGTGAGGTAGAATCACAGTTCATACTTTAAAAAAATTGTTATAGGCATTTGAAAGCTGATAGCTGTAGCATTTCTTGGCACACGGTGTATATAATTACTGGAGTAGAATTATGAGATTAGATGGGGGTCTCGAGACGTTTGCTATGGTGAGGTGAGGGCCTCACCAGTTGGGAAAGAAGCACTTCTGTGTTGTTTGAGGTCTTTTAGATGGCAATATTCTCCTGAATGTATATTAGCTCAGAAAAAAAGTTCTCAATGCGCCCACCGCAGGGGGTAAAGGAACTGAAACTGTACAACTGAAGTTTCAGAAAAATGGATCTGAATCTGAATCTAAAGAAGCTTAGGCCCAGGAGCTGAAACTGAGTTCAGTTGGTGGAGTGCCCACTCTGCATGAGGCCCTGAGCTCAGTCGTCAGCACTGTACAACCCAGGTGTGGCGACACACGCCTGTCACCCTGTCCCTCCAGAGATGGAGACTGGAAAAGCAGGATTGTACTCACCAGTGGCTAAACAGCTGAAGAGATAGGTCAGTGGCTAAGGGTGCTTGCTGTTGACGCAAGGTCTTCAAATCCCTATCTACCATGTAAAAGCTGGGTGTGGCTGGTAATCCATCCCAGCTCAGGCAGCAAGGATCAGGTTCAGTAAGAGACACTGTCTCAAATTAAAGTGGGAGCTGGAGAGAGGGCTCAGCAGTTAAGAGCACTGACTGTTCTTCCAAAGGTCCTGAGTTCAATTCCCAGCAACCACATGGTGGCTCACAACCATCTGTGATGGGATCTAATACCTTCTTCTGGTATGACTGAAGATAGTGACAGTGTACTCGTATACATAAATGAACAAAAAACTGAATTAATGTTAAAAAACCCTAAGATAGAGAACAATAAAAGACACTCTGTCACTGCCTATACAAACACACACACATATATACACACATACACATGCACATGCACACATACAGGCACACACATACACACATGGCACGCATACACTGAAAACAATAGCAGAGTTTAAGGACACTGGATAATATGTAAAAAAAATGTACTATGTTCACACACAGTAAGTGCTATTTTATAACCTGATTTTTCCATTTTGTAAAATGTCTTTTTTTAAAAGATTTATTCATTTATTTATTTATTATATGTGAGTACACTGTAGCTGTCTTCAGACACTCCAGAAGAGGGTATCAGATCTCATTATGGATGGTTGTGAGCCACCATGTGGTTGCTGGGATTTGAACTCAGGACCTCCAGAAGAGCAGTCAGCGCTCTTAACCACTGAGCCACCTCTCCAGCCCGTAGAATGTCTTTTTAAATTAGAGAATACCTTTTGATAATTTCCTATGAGTAAACAATGTGTCTAGATCATACCTACCTGTAACTTTCCCTCTCCAAGCCTCCCAAGGTACCCCCTAGGACTGTCCCCCCAGTCCCCTCCCCCCAGCAATACCCTCCCCCCCAGCAGTCCCCTTCCCC
>NW_022196898.1:101817142-101823196 GCF_008632895.1 Mastomys coucha | reverse complement strand
TCTCCTCCCTCCCAGCACTCCCCCACAGCACTTCTCTCCCTCCCAGCACTCTCCTCTTACCCCAGCAGTCCTCTCCCCACTTTAATGTCCCCTCTTTTTATTCATGAGCCATTGAGTCCAGGTAGGCCTGCCTGTTAGAATGTTCACTGATCATGCTGGCTTGATCCTGTGCAAGTGACCACAGCTGCAGAGACTTCATGGGTGCATCAGCCACCTAATGCCAGCCAGCAGGTGGCATCCCACTGCCCTCCTCCCCACCCCCCCCACCCTGCAGTCTCTGCACCTCTTCCTATGTTTGCTAACTCTCAGAGGAGGCAGTTGACACAATGTCTCATTTAGGAATGATCATTTCATAGTGACTTTTTGTAGCAATTGGGCTGGTTATGAGTCTGAATTAATTGACAACCAAAGAGAAGCTTCTCTGACCAAGGTTAGGGCAGCACTAACTAAAACAGCAACATCTTAATGTCAGCATTACACAGACCTCCTAAGGGACCCAGCTGGATTGACCTATGCCCCAATAAGTCTGAATATTAGAAGCAAGATTAAATACCCACTGATTGTTAACAATCTAGAGATAAATTACTAAGGAAATGTGTATAAATGTCTTTTAAGTGAAATATTCATCTATAATAGTTTAATGAATAAAAAGGGTTATGGTCTGTTATCTTCCCCAAACTTATACATTAAAACCATCTATAGTATCAAAATATTAAAAAGAATTTTATATGTAATTAATACTTAAAATATGTTATACTGTAAATTATATTAATGCTATTTTCCCATCCCGCTATATATGTATATATATACACACATATATATGTACATACAAATACTTATACATATATACATATATATTGATTTAAAAAGATATGGTGGTACATACCTTTTTATCCCCAGTATTCAGGATGCATTGGTGTTGGGTGGGGGTTTGGAGGCAGCCTGCTCTAAATAGTGAGTTCCAGGTTACCCAGAGCTACACAAGGGAACATTCTCTCAAAAAGCCGGCACTTGCAGGATGAGGTTGGAGGCCATTGCAAACAGGAGGAATGGCCTTAGAAAGAAGCCCAAAGTAGTTTGTTTGCCCTTTGTCTTTCCCCTTGGAGGATGAGCAGCGGGCCCATCTATGAAGAGTGGGCCCCAAGCAGACCGTGAATGTGCTAGAGTTTTGATCTTGAACATCCTAGCCTCTCAAACTATGAATGCCGTCTTGGTACTTATAAGTCACCCAGTCTGAGGTACTGCTCCCGGTGTACTGAGACACTCAGCATAGTAAGTTTAGAGAACTAGCAACCTCTCGAATTTGGACTTGAGAGTAATCTGACACCGAGTCCTGGAAGCATACCCCGATGCCTCAGACCTATCACTAGCCTCTCTGCTTCATCACCAGTATGGAAATTGACTATGCCCCTGTGTGCCAGGGCAAGCGCAAGGCAGCGCGTGACTCTCTCTACTAATCTACTCTCTACTAGTCAGGCACCACCGTTTACCTCTCTGCCTTTCCTGTCTGTTTTATCTTTAATTGGGTTTTCTATACCAGGGATCAAGTTAAGGTATACATCCTAGGCATCCTGCATACATCCTAGGCAGGTGCTGTGCCAACTCAGCTATGTGTCAGTTTACTCTATTTTATTTTATTCTTTTATTTTTTAGATTTATTTTATTTATTTATGTGTATGAGTACTCTGTAGCTGTACAGATGGCTGTGAGCCATCATGTGTGGCTGCTGGGAATTGAACTCAGCAGCTGGCTCCGTCCCTGCCTATGCTCTGGCTACACTCACTCCAGCATAATTCACTGTAGCTGTCTTCAACTGTAGCTGTCTTCAGATGCACCAGAAGAGGGCATCTGATCTCATTACGACTCAGCTATGGTGAGCCACCATGCGGTTCCTGGGATCTGAACTCAGGACCTTCAGAAGAGCAGTCAGTGCTCTTCCCCGCTGAGCCATCTCGCCAGCCCCCCAGTTGACTCTGTTTTAAATAGCACTTGTGGTAGGCATCTTTATACCTAACTTCTCACTACTTAAATTTGTTTATAGACAATTTTCACACACGTGAACGGTGCATGCCGACTACTCTCACCTGGAACCTTTCTTCCATCTTCCCAAAGTCTCTGCCCAAGCCCCACCTTCCACAAATCTCTCAAGCTCTTGTGCATTTTGTTTTGTAACCCACTGAGTTTAACCAAGGCGCGCCTACACTATTATGGATAAAATGTAATCATCATGTTTCCTTAGTGTATCAGTGACTTCTCTATTGATGTGATAAAAATACCTCCAACAAAAAGCAGCTTTAGGGAGAAAGGGTTTATTTTCACTTACAGCTTAAGAGGGGTAGAGTCTAGCATGGTGGGGGAGATAGAGGGAGGACAGGGAAAGCATGGTGGAAGAACAGGAAGCTAGCTGATGCCATATCATCCCCAATGCAGGAAGTAAAGAGGAAGCAGGAAGTAGGGCTAGGCCACAAAACTCCAGATTCTCCCCCACGCCAGTGTTGCACTTTCTCTATCAAGGTTCCCCCTCCTGAGCTTATATACTTTTGGCACCACAGACTGGGAACAAAATGTCCAAGCACAGGAGCCTCTAGGGGACAAATCATTCAAACTGCCACATTTAGGAGTGGTGTGATGTTCAAGCAGGGCCTTTAGGCTTAAAATGTATCCACTTGTGCCTGTGACCTTCATGTGTCTACCCTGAGTTTTTTCCAGATCTCTCACCTACTTTACCTGCCAGTCAAATGGCATTCCTATTCTTTCTAATTTTATAGGCTTTACTCGGTGTGAACTATTAGCTTACATTTCAGAGAACTAGTGTCTTGCAAAGGTGGTAAAATTAAACACAGTCAGTCTTATCTATGTCCCCCGCACCCCACACCCCACACCTTAGTTATTCCTCATGCATTGCTAGAGCGATCATTCACTTGGAATCAGACTCTCATTTACCCACTGCCCTCTACGCTACCTGGTTCTGTGAGCTTTGCTGTTGCACCGCAGCCCTTGGGCTGCACATCTTTCTGATGCTTTCCTGTTTAATTAATGAGGGAATGGAAATGTAGGAAGTTTTGATTAACATAAGTATTAACACTTTGGTTTTGTATGTAAGAGTTATGCAGATGGGACTCTGTGCACATGTGAGGGGCAGGAGCATCCAAGAAAAAAGAAAGGATATTCAGAAACACAGACCGGAAGGGGCAGGTCCTTCCCTCCGAGCAGGTGAACTTGGTAGAGGATTCTGGGAAAGCAACTGACACACTGCCAGTACTTGGGCATCCAGGGACAGCACCATGTTCCCTGAGTTTCTGGGACAGCCCCATGTTCCCTGAGTTCTTGGGACAGCACCATGTTCCCTGAGGTCCTGGGACAGCACCATGTTCCCTGAGTTCAGATTCTCCCACTGTGCTTCCTCCTTCTTTCTGCAAGTATCTTGCTTGCTGTAGCAGGTTGCGGTATCTTTTTCTACATTTCAAAAGAGTGTGAGGCACCTGAGTTATGGAGGACTCAGCCTCCCTTGATGCTGTTTTTTTAAATAGCAAAAAGATTCTATGAAACTATGGTAAGAAAGCAAATAGAAAAGACTCTGTTTAAAAACTTGATCCCTTAGTTTGGGAGTGGAGCTGATGCTAGGAGAAGAGGCCAGTGAGGACAAGTTGCTGGAGCATCAGCTCCACTAGGTCCTGCCGAAGCCCTGGCTCCCTCCCCCCATTTCACTAAACCCACAGAGGAACATGAGCTGCCAAGGAGCAAGCGAGCAAGCGAGCTAGCGCCTCACACTTGGCCTTCTCTTGTTCCAGCCTCAGTTTGCATTTAAAGCATAGATTCACCATTCACACACACTCGCTTCTCCAACTTAAATAGAGTTTTTAGTCAAGCAGAGGTGTGTCGCCCTCCTCTGTGATTTGGGTTTAAAAACAGTTCTGTAAATCTGTTTACTGGGGTGTTTTGAATGTTGTAAAAAAAAAAAAAAGAAAGAAGGCCTAAGAAAGTGTGATCCCATATCTGAAAAATGGAAACATTGTTACAAATTCAATTTCAAAATATTTACTTCTAGGAACCAGAGTGAAGTCTCTAGAGAACCACAACTAGTCCTTAGCTCATTTCTTTCAGACACACTAGAAAGGGTCTGCTCAGTTGCCAAGACGGTTCTGAAACACACATTTTGTCTTTGGTCGAAGCTCCCCCCAAGAGAAACTGAGTGTGGGCAGCCCTTCCAGTTCATCGTTCGTCTTTCAGGAAACAGCTCTGTACATGAATGATGGTGGCAGGTACTCATCTCAGAGGGAAGGCACGTGTCTCAGAAGGCACAGATAGCTCCACAGCCTCTCTGACACATCTTGACACTGGCCTGAGTGAGAGGTCATGGAAGCACATTTGGAAAAGGATCGGAGCTCTGACAAGGTCATCGGTTGACCACCTTGTTTAGGGTCTCCACACCTGTGAGGCTACGAGAGAAGAAGCTGTGTTGTCCTGGCTTTCAGAAGCGTGCTCAGTTTGTGCAGGGTAGAAGTGGAGGAGTTGGAGACCAAAGGAAGAAGAGGCAGGAGGTGCTGGGCACGGAGGACAAGGACAGGACCAAAACTCTGTCATAGAGTTTGTTCTGCTAGGGCTGGACTTTGGAGCTCAACTCTGGTCTTAGTGAAGTACCAGGTCTTGCTGCCAATTGACGTTCTGTTAGAGTCTAACCCAGACCAGGAGAGTGGGAGATGCTCGGGTACTGATAGCAGTAGGTTAAGCTCTGGCTTTGCCACAGCCCCAAACTGTTCCTGTGGGTAAGTTAGGAAACTCTTATGTGCCTTAGATTCCTCTCTGTCTTTCTCTGTCTCTCTCTGTCTTTGACTCTCTCTGTCTCTGTCTCCCTGTCTTTCTCTGCCTCTCTTTGTCTTTATCTGTGTCTTGTCTTTCTTTATCTCCCTCTGTCTCTGTCTCTGTCCTCTGTCTTTCACACTGTGTGTGTGTCCTTCCCTCCTCTTCCTTTCTTCCCTCCCTCTCACTTCCCCTTTCTTCCTTCCTCTTGTATCTTCCCCGCCTCACTCTCCTTTCTTTCTCTTTATAGTGCTAGAAACCAAAACCAAAACCTCATGCATGCTAGACAAATGTTTAACCACTGGGCCGCACACCCAAACCTGCCTCATGTTTCTTATACATACAAATGGGAAAAATGACAGTAATACTTCCAATACATGCCAGGATGTAGCAAGAGGGTATATATAAAGACTTTAAAGTGTGCCTGGTGCTTAATGGGTACTGGATTCTCTGATTTCTTGTTAAACTAGTTCTTACACTAGAGGAGGAAAAGGTACCCCTTCCCTAGGCTCCTCTCTTTTTCCTGTTTGTCCTTTCCTGGATAGCCTTAATGACTGTTCAAACCCAGCTCACACACCGGCTCCACCCCATACAGGTCAATTGCTGCTCATACATCCCTTATTCCCTCAAAGACTATGTCTGGACAACACATTTAGACTTCCCCTCTTAAGTTTGTCTCAAGTTTAATTTTGTGGGGAGGGCATTGTTCACATCAGGGTCCCCAGAACCTACCCGCTGTCCTTCATGTGGTTAACACCTCCGTGCAGCTGGAGGTGGGCTCCTAGGGACAACCTATCCCTGCACATCCTTAGCCCACTCACTGTGGCCATGGGAGGTTGCTGCCTCGGATGGAGACCTGTTTCTTGTTCTCTTTATCTAAGCAAAACAGACAGTTGGGTGATTATCAAGTAATTCTGGCGAGGGAAGCAGCCAGCACACATGTTTGTATCCGAGTTGCCCAAGTTGGCTGGCTCCCCAGCCTGTAGTTACTGGGGTAATTGCTCAAATCTTCTACTTGGCTCTCCTTGTGTAAATGTGGCCACAGTGTGCAGCCTTGTCACTGGCTCTTGTCTAATGTGGCTGAGGTCTTTCTTTTTACCCGTGGCACCTGTGCTGGGCCACCAGTTCACATTGGTCCTTTAGTCCTTGGAGAGAACCAAGAGGTCTGCATAGGAATGCTCATTGCTCTCTCTGCTGACTTTTAATATTCCCTCTCTCTCTCTCTCTCTTTCTCTCTCTCTCTCTCTCTCTCTC
>NW_022196898.1:101812777-101817132 GCF_008632895.1 Mastomys coucha | reverse complement strand
CTCTCTCTCTCTCTGGCACACACACACACACACACACACACACACACATGCACACACACACCACTTCTGTCCCGAGTTTTACACAGTGAGATCTTTTACAGTTTTCCCTTCAGGTTTAGATATTGGAAATTCTTCTCCTCATTACCCATGACCAAAAGCCACTAGAGTTAGTGTGAAGGTCCCAAAATTAGTTTTCATGTACTTGTGATAGTTAGTTTTTGTCATCTTAGAAGAGAAAGCTTCAATTGAGATGATTCCTCCATTCTATTATGATGTGTTAGAACGGTGGGTTGTGTCAGAACATACCACACGCTAGGCCCAAACAGTTCCACGTGTAAGAGGTTTAATTGAGAGGGAGAGAGGGGGCAGTAGCAGGAAGAGAGGAGGGGGAGAGAGAGATGGAGGAATGTTCCATATATATATATGGGTTCTGACATATATATATGGGTTCTGGCATAGTGGCCGCAGGTAAAGGTGGGAGGTGAGTCCAGTGGATTCTGGGAATATGGTGGCTGTTGCCCTGGCAACAGGTCTGTGAGACCCGCCCATGCAACACCACAGGCTTTGGATGCCCTGATGCTAACACATTAGTCTCGGGGAAAATTTGTTGGGGGCTTTTCTGTGGTTACTGGGTGGTGTGGGAGGGCCCAGTGCTCTGCAGACAGTGTTGAATAAGCCAGAAAACAGCTTTGCTCCACCACCTCTGCTCCAATTCCCGCCTCTGGGTTCCTGCCTTGAGTTTCCACCATGACTTCCCTTCATAATGGCTGGTAAGCTGTATGCTGCAACAAATCTTTGTTTGTCCAAGTCGTTTTGGTCAGAGTTTTATAACAGCAACAGATAGCAAACTGAAATAAGCTTTGTCTAAACTCCAGCCTGTCTCTTGCTACTTAGATGCCTTAGACCAAGTTACGATGCATCTGATTGCCCGGGACTGTCTCTAGAGCTTGTGACTCACACACATCTCACTATTGACATGGAGTAAGTCACTTTCATTTGGGTTATTTAACAACCACATGGCTGTCCTCTTCCCACTCCACACCCCTCTAAGATACGTGGGATGTGGGCATTTCTCTGCTGAGCCTCTTCCCATGGCTTCCTATTCACTTAGAAGAAACCATGACCTTCTCTGGTCCTAAAGAGCGCTTGTCATTGGCCGATCCACACCTGTCTGCACCCAGAAACCCTCTGCCTCACCCCTCATCTTCTCCCCACTCATGAAATTGCTCACTTGCCTCCAGCCCTGCTCTTGCGGCCTTCCGCGAGTGAGGGGGAGCAGACTTAAGCCTGTGGGATCTGTGCTTACCTTTCTGTAGGAACTTGTGGCTTTGTCTCACTCTTTTTCTGAAAACGATCATGCCCCTGACCACCCCATAACGTTGCATGACATGTTGTCATGTTAACCTGACATGCTAACAATAAAGCATTCAGTGCAGTGCCCGACACACCCACACCATCAACCCTACATAAAGAAGAAGGGACCCACTAAGCAGGAGAGGACCTTAGGAGGGAAAGGAACATTAGACTCTAACACAAGGTGAACTGTCCCTCACTGTAGGACTCCACTGAGGTACAGTCATCTTTTGGGACTCGGATTGGAGATCTTTAGTCTCAATCATCCGTTAGGCGTCACAACCCTGTATTAGTCGGCACACTTCCCAACCCACAGGTCTGCCTCCTCTCCTCCAAAGGAGCCCAAGGACTTACTCCAAGTATAAACAGGATTGATCTGATTGGCGTTCGTGGCCACTCTCCAATGTCTGTAGATCACTACTTAGCTGTGGGGCCAGTTAATAAGGACTTGGGGGCTCCCAGACTTTGGCAGTGAGACTTGTCCACTCACATCCTGGTCTTATAACTCAATGGCCCCCTGGGAGCCTGAAAGCTCTGCCAACTCCTTTTTTTGCCCTTTCAGCAGAAATACCAGGCTATATTGCCAAAAGAAAAAGCCAGCATTCCCTGCTTGGGCCTTACCTTTGTATTACGGGGCATCCATGGTAGCCAAGTATGTCACACCTGCTCCACCCAAAGCCCCTGCCTCACTGCTCAGGTTAATGAATCCTCTGGGCATATCAAGTCTAAGAGTGGATGGATTTAGACCAGGTACCTTCAAATGTAATTGGACTTTTATTAAAGTTAAGCGAGTTAATAATAAAATTCTGTTAATAGTCTAGGGAAATAGGCAGGTGCTGCCCATGGGACCTATATAATACTGTAATAATACAAAAATTCCCTATTGGACAGCAAGTGAGACAAAAATCAAACCAAATAAAAATCTTAAAAACAATACTAGGATTTTTAAAAATGTTAATCATGGAGCCAGGGCTGGGTGTGGTGCCATACGGCATACCTGTAACTCCAGTATGCACTCACCAGGCAGGAGCTGGCAGAGCTCTGTGACTGGGCTGCCAACCTGGTCCTCATAGTTCTAGACCAGCCAGGACTGCACAGTGAGAGCCTGTCTCAGACAAGCAAACAAAAATGGAGCCCAGGAGCCTCAAATGTGCTGGACAAGCATGCTACCACCAAACCACACCCTCAACCCCAAGCCTACCTACTTTGTGAAGCACCTGGCTGACTGTGTAAATGCTCTCAGACAGAATCAGCAACTACATTGAGTGCTACGGAATCATTGGAAACCATGACTAAAGGGGTAGTAAATCTTAACTAATGCTCTAGTTCAGAAGCTGTTAATCTTAAGACACTCAACAGTTGCGGGGTCAGAAAGGAGTGTTAGAAATAGTGGTACCCAGAGATAATGACTTCTTGTCACTGTGGAGGGGACTAGAAGTCTTATTAAGCCTAGGGGGATTCTTCAGCAGGTGGTCAGAGCTCTCAGGTTACACTTGGGGAACTCGGAGGGTGCTGAAGTAGAAAGAACAGGTTTGTGATGAATGACTGCCTCATCAGATCCAATCCATGTGGTGTTGCCCCCATAACCCCATAATGTCAGAGTCTGCTTGGAGCTGAGCTAGGAACTTAAGGTGACCACACTTGAATGTCTCAGGGTAGTGGGGGTGAGCTATTGTCCATTTCTATCTACAGATGATAGATGATTTGAGGCAAGGTCCCCTGACCCACATGTGTGTGCATGTGTGTGTGTGTGCATGTATGTGCATGTGTGTATGTGTGTGTGCGTGTGTGTGTGTATGTGCATGTGTACATGTGTGTGCACATGTGCATGTGTGTGCATGTGCATGTGTGTGTGCACACATGTGCATGTATGTGCATGTGTGTGTGTATGTGCATGTGTGTGTGCACGTGTATGTGCATGTGTGTATGTGTGTGTGCATGTGTGCGCGCATGCACGCACACGTGTGCATGTGTGTGCATGTGTATGTGCACACACGTGTGCATGTATGTGCGTATGTATGTGTATGTGCATGTGTGTGCACATGTGTGTATGTGCATGTGTGTATGTGCATGTGTGTGTGTGCATGCATGTGTGTGTGTGTGTGTGTGTGTGTGTGTGTATGTGTAGACATGATTATGCATAAGCGTGCTGAGGCCAGAACAGGATACTGGGCAGTTTCCTCCATCTCTCCCTCACCTTATCTCCTTGAGAAAGAATCCCTAGCCAAACAGAGCTCATCATTCAGCCAGGCTGGCGGCCAGTTAGCTCCTTGGGTCTGCCCCAGTACTGTGTTTTAGCACATGCATCCATGCCTGGCCTTCATGTGCTGGAAATTCGGATGCAAAGCAGGCATACTCACCCACAGACTCATCTCTTCAGCCCTGAATTAGCACATATGTTACAATGAAGACTTAGAAAGAGTGGCAGGCAGGTGGCGTGGGAAGCTAACCAACTAAGGCATGCTGAGAACGTAACTGGCCCTGGGGGTTCCAAAATCATAACAAACAACTGGACTTACTTGTTTATAGCAAAATTCCTTTCACTGATTCTCTTTAATCCCATGAAATCTCTGACTAAATGCTATTTGGCATCTCTCAGCTGCCAAGGTTGAGTCAGTGGTTTGGAGAGGATGGGTGTATTTGGTACCCAGCATCTGAGTATTTCCAAATATCCAGACATTTGGCCAATCCCAGAGACACTGGCTCAAGCTCATTTTCTATTTTTTAGGTAGGAATTCTGAGTCACTGAGTGACTAGAGGCACAGCCTCATGGTTTGTTGCTCTTTGTTTGCACAGTTATACTCAGTACATTCCAGGCAACCACTTCTTCCAAAGTGGAGGAAGAGGGCTGGGTTGTGGTCGGGACCCTAGGTGGTGGTGGGGGCCCTAGGTGGTGGTCAGGACCCTAGGTGGTGGTGGGGGCCTAGGTGCTGGTGGAGGCCCTAGGTGGTGGTCAGGACCCTAGGTGGTGGTGGGGGCCTAGGTGCTGGTGGAGGCCCTAG
>NW_022196898.1:101806025-101812408 GCF_008632895.1 Mastomys coucha | reverse complement strand
GTGGTGGTCAGGACCCTAGGTGGTGGTCAGGACCCTAGGTGGTGGTAGGGCCTAGGTGGTGGTGGTGGGCCTAGGTGGTAGTAGTGGGCCTAGGTGGTAGTGGTGGGCCCTATGTGGTGGGATTAGGTGGTATTATCAGAGTCCATCCTCACAGGAACCAGTAAGGAGGAAACAAAGTAGCTCACAGGTGTGTCTGTGTGTCAAGAGAAGAGAGCCCAAGCAGAGCCACAGCTATGAGGCTGTTCCTAATGTACACTACACTGCAAAGATGGGGCTTGCTGGACAGACAGCCTCAGGTTCTGGATGTCTACACTGTAAAGATGGGCCTCGCTGGGCAGACAGCCTCAGGTTCCGGATGATGTCTACACTGTAAAGATGGGGGCTCCCTGGACAGACAGCCTCAGGTTCTCAATGATGTCTACACTGTAAAGATGGGGGGCTCCCTGGACAGACAGCTTCAGGTTCTCAATGATGTCTACACTGTAAAGATGGGGCCTCGCTGGGAAGACAGCCTCAGGTTCTGGATGATGTCTACACTGTAAAGATGGGGCCTCGCTGGGCAGACAACCTCAGGTTCCGGATAATGTCTACACTGTAAAGATGGGGCCTCACTGGACAGACAACCTCAGGTTCCGGATAATGTCTACATTGTAAAGATGGGGCCTCACTGGACAGACAGCCTCAGGTTCCGGATAATGTCTACACTGTAAAGATGGGGGGCTCGCTGGGCAGACATCCTCAGGTTCCGGATGATGTCTACACTGTAAAGATGGGGGCTCGCTGGGCAGACATCCTCAGGTTCCGGATGATGTCTACACTGTAAAGATGGGGCTTGCTGGGCAGACAACCTCAGGTTCTGGATGTCTACACTGTAAAGATGGGGGATTGCTGGGCAGACATCCTCAGGTTCCGGATGATGTCTACACTGTAAAGATGGGGGGCTCGCTGGGCAGACATCCTCAGGTTCCGGATGATGTCTACACTGTAAAGATGGGGCTTGCTGGGCAGACAACCTCAGGTTCTGGATGTCTACACTGTAAAGATGGGGGATTGCTGGGCAGACATCCTCAGGTTCTCGATGATGTCTACACTGTAAAGATGGGGGCCTCGCTGGGCAGACAACCTCAGGTTCTGTATGTCTACACTGTAAAGATGGGGGCTCTCTGGGCAGACATCCTCAGGTTCTCGATGATGTCTACATTGTAAAGATGGGGGCTCTCTGGGCAGACAGCCTCAGGTTCCGGATGATGTCTTCTGAAGTTTCTCCAACTTCTCCTTTCCTTGTCTCCAAGAGATAACATTGAAAGACATAGCAGCAAGGAGAGTGGAGCCGAGGTAAGTGTGTTGACAGCATAAAGAGTCTGCACTCTGAACCCTCACCACGGCAGCAGGACTCATGTTCCTGGAGGGGAGGGGACCTAGACAGGCGTCCTCAGAGGGACTTTAAAGCAGAGAGATTTCTTCCCAGCTCTTGTAAAAATCTCCTTTCCTATGTCTCTTGAAGCATAAAAACAGCTCTCTGGCAGCAACACTTCGATCCCATCTTTGTGCCCTTGTGTAACTCACCAATAGTAAACGCCATTACCTGTCAAAAGCAGAGAACATGGTCCATTCTCTTTGTAAAGTTAACTGGGCTAGGTACTTAGGTTTCACATGGTAAAAGAAGTCTTAAACTGTTTGTCATCTAAATGCCTCTGAAGTTCCCTTGACACAGTCTATCTTCCAACCACAGTGAAAGGAGCAGAGAGGTTTCTGGAAGGAGCTAGTGTAGGACCCCCCTCCCCCACACACCTGTGCCCCTCCCACACATCCGTGTTCCCCCACGTGCTCCTCCCCTGCCGCCCAGCATTCCCAGTTTCCTTTCATTCTCCCTAGCTTTGGGTATGAACCTTCTCGAGCAGACTCTGAGGCTCAGCAGGAATGTAGTTGGGACATATTTTCCTGAGAATGTGCCTAAATTCGTCTGCCTGGAATATTAATGTCACGTTTTTGCGTCATCCTTGGGGCCTCCGTGTTTGTCAGATTCTGGATGCCTTTGGAATCACTCATCGGATCTTCTCATTTTCCTCTCTGAGTCTCTGTCCTCCTTCATGGCTTTTCTTTGGACACAGAAACAGAATCAAGCCTGTGGGGCCGGGGCCCTGCTTTGGCATCTCCGAGAAACTACCTGGGCTCTGTTGCAGAAGCCGATGCTCAGGGATTTGGCTCCCTTGTGAGATGCCAACCTCCTTCGGTCTTGGTCTTCACAAGACTACCTGCTTGTACCTTAAAATAGCTCTCAGCTGGAAACCCTCACTAGAAAACTCCAGATACCAGCATCCTGTCCCTTTCTAGCTTCCTCCTTTAGAACAAAAGAATAGGTGACTAGATGCAGACTGAGCATGCTCAGCCTGGGCCCACGTCCACTTGTATTGGAGAGGCGGGTCTCTATTGACATAACAGCAGGGCCAAGGACTAGGATAAAGCCAAGAGGCAGGGCGCAGCCGGGTTGGCATGCCGGATGTCCTGGATACCAGAAAAAGAAACAAATAGTCCACAGAACCCAAACCATCAGAAATCCAAGTCAGTATAACGTCAACACCTGACACCCAGGGAGCCCTTGGCATGTGCCAGGAGGTGTGACAAGGGCTAACCGTAATCCTTGCTGCGTTTTCCTCCATCCCGACTGCACCTCTGGATAGACTCAGTGCTGCTCACAGGCCTTTAAGCTGTCAAGTCAGCATTTACAACTCAGTTCTACTCCAGCCAAACACTCTATGCTGTCCATCTCCAAAACTGTACGATGTAAGCAAGAAAACTGCATTTATTTTCAGTGCTGGGCTTCACAGGTGCTAGACCACTGCTTTACTATTGGACACCCACCCCCACCACAAACACACATCCTAAACCGCCTTAGTGTAACAACTTGGAGAGGAGTTAGAACTTCAACTTTTCTAAGGAAGGAAGAATCACTGTAGCCTGTCAGTTCTCCCTACCACCCAAGCTGTGAGGATCCCAGCTGTCCTGTCTAAAGAACAAGGTCTGTCACTAATATCCTGAACAGGGGACTCTCTGTTCTGCCGAGTATTCATTCATTTGCTGTTGGGCGGCACTGCGCACTGGACCCTGGAACAACCCATGCTCACTCACGAGAGGCTCTGCATTCATTTGCTGTTGGGTGGCACTGCGCATTGGACCCTGGAACAACCCATGCTCACTAAGGAGGGGCTCTGATGACATCTGGTGCTGATGAGGCTCCCCAGGTGAAAAGAAGACCCTGGATTCCTTCAGCAATCCATCCCTAAGACCCAGAGTCTGAACTAGAGAACTGACTCGGTTTCTCCAGGGGAGAATCTGCCAAGGCCTGGAGCCTGCCGTCTTCACCTTGCCCTGCCATCTGTCCCTAAACCCCCAAACCACATTGTTTCTGGTGTCAGAGTAAATGTCCTCTCCGCCAGTGAAATCCCATTCACTCCGGTAACTCGTTATTCAAAGTAGAGCTGAAACAGACAAAATGCACAGCAGCTCCCGAAATGCTCGCTACACATTTTTGGCTCCTTGCCCATCCTTCCCCCTATAGACATTACTATGTGGGTTAGTGAGGTTAGGAGGAGCACTGGGAAGGCCCATCCTCCTGTCCCACCTTTGGGGAGCCAGCTGCCCGTGAGGAACAGGCATTCTGCTTTGCTGCTGTGGGTTGGAGCAGTTTGCTTTCATGGACAGCAGCAATAGGCTTCCCATGAATGGACCCTGGACTGAGACAGATTGAACCATTCTTCAGACTCCATATGCCTACAAAGTTTCCACACCGTGCCCAGTCTGCAGCCCAATATCATATGACCAGAGATAGCTACCAACACAGCCCAGCATAAAACCACAAACTTAATTAAAACATTATGGTTTTTTTTTTTTTTAATTTTTAAATTCAATTGTGAGATGCTCAGGGGTGAACTTTGTAGATGGCCCTTTTCCTGTCACTGCGTTGGACACGCCTGCCAGGCCATGGTGGTGATTCTCAGAACTTGTTGGCCATTCATCGTCTTCCTCTTTCATTACTTAATAAAAATATAGATTTTGAGGCTCAGCAGGTAGTCTGAGGACCTGAGTTTCATCCTTGGAACCCACAAGGTGGAAGGAGAGAACTGATGCCCACACACTTCCCTCTGACCGCCACACATGTCATGGTGCAGGCATGCTCCCCTCCCCCCACGAAATAAGTAAACAGTTTAGAAATCTTCATAAATCACCCCTGATGAGCTAGATCTTTTTCATGAGTGTAGAGCTTCCTGCTAATAAAAGTGAAGCAAAGGATGGGGACAGTCTGGGAAGTGCTTTAAGAAGCTAGTCGTGAGTTCTGATTACAGAGCTGTATTGAGATACATAACAAAGCCTTAAATGTCAGCTTGCTTTCACACAACCACACCCATACTCGAATACACACTCACATACTTACATGCACCTCTCTCTCTCTGTTTCTGTTTCTCTGTCTCTGTCTCTGTGTCTTTGTTCTCTCTCTCTCTCTCTCTCTCTCTCTCTCTCTCTCTCTCTCTCTCTCTCTGTGTGTGTGTGTGTGTGTGTGTGTGTGTGTGTAATCCCAGCCCCTTTCTACCACAAAGGAGCTCATTAACTTTCCCCATTCTCCCTGGTCCATTGTGTCTGCCAACTAAAAGAAATGAGCATCCAAGTCCCCAAGTGGCCCCCTGGGAGCCCCACTCCCTAAATTGAGAGGATGGGAGGGGACCCTCCAAAACTTTCCCCACAATTTCACCCCAATCTCCAGTAAGTCCAGACTCTTTATACTCCCTCGGTCACAAGCAAATCTTGTAACAATTTCTCAACCATTGTGGTCTGCCCCACTATTCCTCCTGGACCCTGGCCTCTGCAGGCAACCAACAGTATAAAAAGAAGAGCTCTATATCAAATCAGCCTCCAGTCCCAGACTCAGGACTTTTATAGCAGCACACTCTTTATCACACTGAGTGGGGGGTTGTGATGTGATCCTGAGGTTGGCATGGCTCTGCTTTTGGTTCCTAATTAGTTTAAGCAACATAAAACTAAAAAACTTTATATGTATCAGTACAGTTTACCTGATAAATAACACTGCAAAGCAATGATCTAATAGGTTTTGGTTTTTGGTTTTTTTGAGACAAGATTTCTCTGTGTAGCCCTAGCTGTCATGGAACTCACTCTGGAGAAAACAAAAACAAGCAAAACCAATCCCCTTATACAACTATGATAGAGTTGAAGCTAGAAAAAAATAAGCTTTATCTTTCTTTTCAAGACTGCTGTCTTTGGCCAGAATTGATCCTTCCTCAGTGTCCTAATGTTGGATGAAGAGTGAACCTGTGAAAATTAATTCTATATATTAACTTGGTGAGTCTGTGACATCCAGCCATTCAATGTAGCATCAGGTTACATGGTCCCAAGAAACATTCTTACACAGGATTCACATATGTATCCCTAGCCTATATGTAAATGAAGTGTCACGATAGCTTCAGTTGTCAATTTGTCACAAACCTAGAGTCACCTGGGAAGAGGGAACTTTAACTGAAGCCTTGCCGTGGTTAGACAGGCCTGTTGCTGCATGTATGGGGCTTCTTCTTGATTGCCACTTGATGGACACAGGCTCCTTGCATGGGGTGGTGACACCCTTCAGCAGGTAGGCCCAAGCTGAATAAGAAAGCTAGCTAAGGGAGCCAGAGGGAGCAAGCCAGGGAACAGGTTCTTCTTCAAGCCCCAGCCTTGAGATACTGGCTCTCAGTGGTGGCGTGTACCTGTAAAAAGAAAACAGTAGTAATCTGTCTCCTCCCGTGTTACTTTTTGTCACCGAGCTTATCACAGTGCACTTCTCTCAGATACTGCAAGCACCATTGGGTTACAGTGTGGATCTGTGAGCTTGTGACCTTCAGTGAAGCAGTCACATGAGGTATTTCACCCAAAGTGTAAGTAAAGACTAATATGGTGGATAAGTAGAATATTTGGGTGGCAATAAACTCAGAGTTAGCATTTGATTCCTACTCTCTCCACCTGCTCAGCACCCGTGGTCTTTTCCAGTGTGTGGTGAAGTATCTTTTCTACTCCCTCTTTTAGGGAAAAAAACAGGCTGGAGGCTTACAGCAGAAGGCTTGGCTTCAAGCTGGTAATTTAAAGCACTACTGCTCACAGGCACACACTGCCACAGGCACACACTGCCCACAGGCACACACTGCACACAGGCACACACTGTCCACAGGCAGACACTGCACACAGGCAGACACTGCCACAGGCACACACTGCCCACAGGCACACACTGCCCACAGGCACACACTGCCACAGGCACACACTGCCCACAGGCACACACTGCACACATGCACACACTGTCCACAGGCAGACACTGCACACAGGCAGACACTGCCACAGGCACA
>NW_022196898.1:101802770-101805584 GCF_008632895.1 Mastomys coucha | reverse complement strand
GGCACACACTGCCAGAGGCACACACTGCACACAGGCACACACTGCCAGAAGCACACACTGCACACAGGCACACACTGCACACAGGCACACACTGCCCACAGGCACACACTGCACACAGGCACACACTGCCCACAGGCACACACTGCACACAGGCACACACTGCACACAGGCACACACTGCACACAGGCACACACTGCCACAGGCAGACACTGCACACAGGCACACACTGCACACAGGCACACACTGCACATAGGCACACACTGCACACAGGCACACACTGCACACAGGCACACACTGCACACAGGCACACACTGCACACAGGCACACACTGCCACAAGCAGACACTGCACACAGGCACACACTGCCACAGGCACACACTGCCACAAGCAGACACTGCACACAGGCACACACTGCACACAGGCACACAATGCTCCTACAGGCTTTGAGCCTTCCAGACATAACAGAGAAAAGGGGAAACAGGCCACAGGAGGCCATATAGCCATTCTGACACAGGCTTGCATTTCTCATGTGACAGGTGCTGACTGATTATGTATGGCCCTCAGAGCTCCTCCCTTGTCTCAGTGGTGTTGTGTCTATAACATCCTTGTCCTGAGTTTGTGAGGCTCAGTCTGACAGTCTCTCCCCACCACTAGAAATCTTTCTTCATCTTCTCTCTGTTGCAGGAAGCTTGGCCATCTCTCTATGGTCACTCTACAGGCGCCCTCTCCCCTGGGTCATCCAGTGTCTTTGCTTGAGACAGGCATTAGTCACTTTCCTTATTGTCCTTACAAAATATCTTTACAAAAGCGACTTATGGAAGGAAGGGGTTCATTGTGGCTCATAGTTGAGGAGTGCAGAATTGGGTCTGCTAAGGTCGGAGCAACAGGTCCAAATGCGTCGGTAGTCAGGAGGCAGAGGGAGGTGAACACAGTTGTTCAGCTTTATTTTTTCTTTACATTCAGTCCAGAATCCCAGGCTATGGAACCACCACATTCAGGAAAGGCCTTCCATGCCAATTAATCCACTGTAGAAAGACCCTCACAGACATGAGATAAATTAGAGTCTATCAAGTTACCACCAATGTTAATCATCAAAATGCTTTATTCTCTTGGGGATCACAGGAACAATTCCTTAATACTTCCAATTGGGAAATTAGTTAAATAACAGCTGGAAATGGTCTCTTTTCTCTCCCCTGAGCCTCAGATTCTGAGGACCTCTGTCACAAAGTGTCTACTATATTCAGAACACCAGTGACCAAGGCTTCAGCCTGAATCATCCACAGCACCTCCTTCCTCCCTCTGAGAGAGGAGTTTCCCACTCTTTACGTATTTTGCATCGACTTTGGCATCTGTCAGCAGTAACCATTCTTGACATCTTGGCCTGTTCTAGAAAACCCTCCTACAGCATTTCAGCAGGAACTACCCCCTGGTAGTGGAATCAGATAGCATGTGCTCTCTGGACAGCTCTGGTGTGATTTCCCAAGATAGCTTTATGGGAAACAGCTGGCTCCTGCCCGCACCATGCACAGATAAACAGTATTATCAAAATATAAGAAGGCTGCTTCTCTTTCTGCATAAAGGAAAACAAGATACCAGAAAGTAAATGAAAGTCAAGGGTTTTTTTTCACCTTTTCTCTTTCATTTTTTTTTATTTTGCATTTAATCAACCCAGTTTCTAAAGAGAAAGTTGGGTGTTAATCAAGAATCATTTAAAATATGAATAAAGAAAATATCTAATAAAAAATCAGGCAAACCACTTAATTTATTCTTTTTATTTGTTTTGAGATGGCATCTCATAATTTAGCTGAATGGCCTGGAACTCAGTATGAAGACCAGGGCTAGAACTTGAAGAGATCTTCTTGCTTCTGTCTCCTGAGTACTCGGATCTAAGCTCAGCATGCCCCAGGCCCAATCCACACCATAACAGTATCATCAAATGTATGATTGAAGCCCTAAGGTGAACAGGAAGAATTAGAAGTGGAGTTTACTGACTCCACTGTACGGCCACGCTCAGCTGACTAATGAAATGTCATTATGGAAAAATGTGTCCCAAGAACAAGAGCTCAGCACTAAGGGCCTCATCTCTTTGTGGCCCAAATGAGAAAACTCCAGAAATAAAAATGCCCTAGAGACTGGGGAGAGAGCTAAATAGGTAAAGTGCTCAGCTGTCGGGTATGAAGTCATGAGTTGTGTCCCTAGCACCCATGTAAAAAGCCAGGTGTGGTGGCACATGGGTGGAGCCAGGCGACTCCCCAGAGCTGTCTGTCCAGCCAGCCTAGCTGAGCCAGTGAGTGCCAGGCTTTGGGAGACACCTGGTTTAAACTACAAGGTGGAGACATCAACCTCTGGCTTCCACGCACACACCGACACACTTGCACACGTGTGCACACATGTGCATACACATTAAAATGCGTCAAAACTGTGACTTTCTCAGTGATTTTGAATGTTGTTGATGTCAAAATAGTGACAATGGGAAATAAGTTCACTTGATTTCAAGTGGACTCTGTTGATGGAGAAATACTTCCTTTAAATTTATCGATGGTGCATAGCGTTGTCTTCTCCCTCGCCAGCCAGTAACTAGCAGAAGGCAGAAGGCAGGGCCACCTCCGTCCAGTACTGTGTTCTTCACACCACACTGTAGCCTACACAAGGAGATGAATGGATAGGATACTATTCAGTCAATTGTGTGTATGTTTGTAATTGTGCGTATGTTTGTTGTATATGTTTTCCTGTGCCTGTGTGCACATGGGCGTGTGAGTGTCTGTGCGCACGTGTGTGTGTGTGTGTGTGTGCGTGTGTGCGTGTGTGTGTGTGC
>NW_022196898.1:101793563-101802418 GCF_008632895.1 Mastomys coucha | reverse complement strand
TGTGTGTGTGCGTGTGTGTGCGTGTGTGTGTGTGTGTGTGTGCGTGTGCGTGTGTGTATTTGTGTATAGAAGACAGAGGTCAGTGACAGATGTCTTCCTCTCCTCCACTCGTCACCTTGTTTTGTTTTTTGTATTTTTTGTTTTTTGGGTTTTTTTGGAGCAGGGTCTTTCAGTGACCCTGGACTCAGCTTAGGCAGGCTGACTACTGAGCTCTAATGATCTGCCTGCCTGCCTCTGCCTCCTCACCACCAGGATTATTGATTAGCATGTGCTGCCAATTGTAAGTGCACACTGCTCAGCTGCGCCTAGACCTGTACTCGGGACGCTAACTCAGGTCTTCATGCTTGCACAGAGAGCACTTTACGACTGAGCCACTCCCCCAGCCCTGTTTAACAATATTTATTTGTTACTTTTTCATCCACTAACAAGTAGTTTCTTTGCTCGAGCTGTGTACAAATTGAAGAGACACAGCCCACCTCAGGTGGCTCCTAGCCCAAGAAGGAAGACAGCTTGACAACAATCTTAACAGTGACCATGGCTCAAAAAGTGTAGTACCCCAGGAGCCACGTGAGGGATACACAAGGGACATGCTAAGTCTGCCCTGGAGAGTCAAGAGAATCATTTCAGAGAAGGATTCTGTTTAGCTGGGTCATTTAGAACAAGAGGCTGAGGGAATGATGGAATATGGAAACTCTGTACTAAGTTAAGTCTTTAAATGAAGTGTCTTTGGTGCTCTGAGCTCCAAGCTGTGTAAACTGCCTTGGGGCAGGGGGTTGTCTGGCCATCCAGAATCATTCAGATTAAGCTTCATTAACCAGGGTTACTTCTATAGCTCTGGCATTGGTGACTGTGCTGTAGACATATTTCCTCTCATCTTATGCTGTAATTGCTCTCTGTTCAGGCTGGAAACTGAGTGTGTGTGACAGCTGAGCCTGACATTTGAGTTTGTCTCTCTCTTGTTTCCACAGGTTGCTTTCCACGTGCTGGAATGTAAACACGGTGTCTAAAACAGATACCACATATTTTGTCCTAAATAAATAACTGCTCAAATACACTAATAAAATCAAGATTCTTTAAAACAAACCATGCAGACATCATTCAGACTAGACAAATGTGGGGGAGGACTTGAAAGGTATACATGGTAGGACCAATTGTATTAGACCACGGAAGTGTTGATCTTGCTTATTTATATCTGTGTATTCAGGAACTGGAAGTTTCTCTTAGGTATAAACAGAACATTACAATGTTTAAAATGTCTTAATGAGTAACATAATCCTTCTGAACAGAAAAAAGAATCAACCAATTCTTTGGCTAATAACAGTCCTATGATGTTAGTGCAAGTGTTCACAACTTATTTAATGTTTTTATTCAAAGGGATTACAAGAATTAATTATGGCAGTGGTTATATTTGTTAAACATCATAAAATTTTATGTTTAAACTGTTGGTTTTGTTATGTGTATTTAAAGTTTTAATAAGTTAAAGAAAAAAAGAGAGAAGGTGGAGAAGAAAAAAAAATCAACCCAATTTTATCATTTGGAAAGAATTAAACTTTATGTCTCTCCCTTGACACCACTCTGGACTCCTTCCCACAGGCAAACACTTGGTACCTTTTAAGCAGAAAAATTAAAATCCATCACCCACTGAGCCAGGCCAAGATTGAAGAACAGAAAACTCTGGATTTCAGAAGATGGAAAGAGGTCCAACACAGGAAATTGACTTGGTCAGATGTGTGGAAAACTGAGGCAATCCACAAGACCATTAAGGCAGGTCCCCACATGCGGGTCTCCACGGCAGCCTTGCTACTTACCCCTGCCCTTGCAAGGCCTGCTGTCTCCAGCCCAGAGGAGTTATTTTGGAGGGTGTGTGCCAGCACCTTCCGAGAGAATGACAGCTGGAACATATCTCACCAGGGAATGTGAGCAGGAGAGCAGGCGGCTCTCAGCATGAAGACAGGGAGCCGGGCACAGCCGTGCCTTGGACTCAGCCCCACTGGACAGAAACCTCAGCTCCAAACCTGATCAAGAGAATCCAGTCAGAGAGACTTTATCCTTAGGAAACAGCATCGGCAATGTCCTTCCGTGCCTTCTGTGAGGGAAACATGCCAAGACACCAAGGGCACAGAGGAGATGGTCACAAAGTCAGGCATGTTAGCCCCTGCCTATAATCTCAGCACTGGGGAAGGTGTGGCTGGAGAGCTCTGAATTTGGAGTCAGCCTGGACTGCATAGCAAGATCTCTATCTTAAACATGTGAGCGAGCAGGCAAAAAAGTCAGGTAATCAGTAGAGATGACCTCAATAAGAGACTAGAAAGTGCCCAAAAGCATTTGGAGTTTGAGATGACCATGAAGCCAGACCATGGTGTGTGCACCACGCAAAGAGGTTGGTTTGCAGTTACCTGAGTGATCTTGGAGCCACTTTTATCCATTCTACTTCCCTAGGGTGTCAGTAAGATGCTGTATAGACTTTACCTTGGTAGCTCGAGCACGAGTCTACTTCTTGCCAACAGTCACTAGCCTTCGTCAGACCTGCCAAGCCCCCCAGTCCAGGAAGAGCTTAGGCCACGCCCCCCAGTCCAGGAAGTGCTTAGAGCAGCTGGTGTCCTCAGTCTTACGTCCAGGGTAATTCCTCTCCTTGTTCCTGTTGGAGACCTCCATTGCTGAGGTAACACGCGAGAGAACTGTTAGATCTTGTATACTTCCTCAAATGGGTTTAGACGCCCGTGACTGAGTCCTCCTCCCGTTGGCCCCTCTGTCTCTGTATGTGAAAGTAAAGGATTTCCTTTGTCTCCCTATGTGACCGAGCCTTGCACGCCTCACGTGTCCTCAGCACACCGCCTTTTCCACTCAGCTCTTCTCCAGCTGAATGACTTGGCTCCCACTGCCAGCTCCTCCCAGTTCTCCGCTGACCAGCATGTCTGAAACTTGAGTGTGTACGGTGTGCTGGGGTGTTAACCAGAGTCCTGTTCAAGCACAGATCTGCACCGGGAGGTCTGAGCTAGCCCTGCCTGTTTTTAAGAGCAAAGGGTAACACCTTGTAATGGGAGTCTCAGAATCCAGCTATTTACTCTTCCAATCTATTAGCTTCAGGGTTTTGTTGTGAAGTGCCTGTGTGCACAGCCATATGCTATAAGTTTCTCGACTACCCTTCCCTGTGAAGATAGCCTGGCTCATACAATTCTGCAGTCAGCAAAGGACTTGAACCCCAGACCCATGCTGTGTCTCAGAGACCCCCACAGCACTCGGCCTACACCGATCATGTAGCCAGCCTACATCGCCTCTAACTTGGTTTTTCTGGGTGTGGTTTGCACTTCCTGCCTTCATGTCTTACTCGGAGGAGCTGATCCTTTGCCTGGGAGGTCACCATATGGCTCCCACTGTGCTCCTCAAGATCTTGGAACCCCTTGAGGGGCAGCATGCAGAGACTGTGATCCACAGAACATTTCTGCCGCTGACATCCCTCCTGTCTGCTCAGCGCCTCCAAGGCCTGCTCACAAGCATCACATCCTGCCTTGTATTTTATTTGTCTGCATTTGTAGTCAGACTGAGAGTTTTGAGGGGGAAGAAAGAATTATTCAGAGCAATGGGAGGAACTAAGTATTCACACTCATGGTCTTAAAGCATGAAGATTCCACAGCACCTGGATCTCTTCACATAGCACAGGACTGTCGTGCTACCATGACGATGAGGCTGCCTGGACTTTTAAGACAGAGCTTCTGCTTTTTAAAATTCATCTCTCTCCCCCTCTCTCTGTCTCTCTCTCTCTTCCTCTCTCTCTGTTTCTCCTATCATCTATATCTATCATATATCTATCTAATCTATCATCTATTGTACTGGCTGGTATTGTGTGTTGTCAACTTGACACAGGCTGGAGTTATCACTGAGAAAGGAGCTTCAGTTGAGAAAAAACTATGAGATCCAGGTGTAAGGCATCTTCTCAATTAGTGATCAAGGGGGTAGGGCCCCTTGTGTGTGGTGCCATCCCTGGGTAGTCTTGAGTTCTATAAGAAAGCAAGCTGAACAAACTATGGGAACCAAGCCAGTAAGGAACATCTCTCCATGGCCTCTGCATCAGCTCCTGCTTCCTGACCTGCTTGAGTTCCAGTCCTGACTTCCTTTGGTGATCAACAGCAATGTGGAAGTGTAAGCTCAATAAACCCTTTCCTCCCCAACTTGCTTCCTGGTCATGATGTTTGTGCAGGAATAGAAATCCTGACTAAGTCATCTATATATATCATTCATATATATGTGTGCATGATTCACACACACATACATACACACACATACACACACACATACATACATACATACATACATACATACATACATACATACATACTTGTCTATCTGTGTGTGGAGGTCAGAGGAAAACTTGCAGGAGTCAGTTATTTACTTCTCCCATGTGGGTCCTAACTCAGACCACCAGTCTTGGTACCAAGCAGCATTACCTGCTAAGCCATCTTGCTGACCCATCATGCCAACACTTTTAAGTTGCAGCCTTCGTGCACAGTCTCAGATGAAGGCAGGGACAGGTCCCAAAGAATAAGACAAGTATGTCCTCACCATCTGAGACAGTCAAGAGTTAGAGCTTCCCTGAGCCTGGTCCACTGCATAGTTATGTTCAAAAGGTCTGTGATGTGGAGGCAGAGCGTTCGCTACCCAGACCCCATTCAGAAGGTCTGTGATGAGGAGCCAGAGCATCACTACACAGACCCCAGGAGGATTTATCCAGAAATGTGCTTTTGCCGTCATTTTCATTCTGCATTTGATTGCCTTCCTTCCTAACCCAGGCATCCATCTTCATCTCTCCTTTGTGAAGATGGCATGTGTCACTTTAGAGAGATGCAGAGGGCACAGGCACTGAGCCTTACTCCTACCCTCTCACAATTGACTCTTAATGTATTATCACAAGGACAACTGTAGCCCGTAGGGAGTCTAAGGAAGAAGACCCTAGGGCTCCTGAATCCTGGGTCATGTCCTGGGTCCCTAAAGTTTGTTGATGACCGGGTTCTATTTCTCCTAGCAAACTACATTCCTAAAATCCATGAACATGGGACTCCAGACATTTCTTATATTCTGGGAGTGAGGGAGTTTTATAATTTGAAGGTTTGTTCCCTCCTGTCTTCAACAGCAGAGAAACCGAGCCCAGCTCACAGAGAAGCCCTCTCAGATTTAGTTGTCTCAATGGACTGGGAAAGAAGGGCCGCTCTCCACATGGCTTCTGTCTAATTCACTTCTCTGTCTGTCTGTTTCTCAGTTTTGTCTCGGCAAAAACCAGAGGCACCTGGAAGGAATGGGAATCACCATTAGACTGGTTAGTGGGCATGTCTGTGGGGGGGTTTCTTCATTAAATATTGATATGGGCAGAGCCACCCCCAGGCAGGTGGTTCTGGGTTATATTAGAAGGCATGCTGAACAGGCTATGGGAGGCAAGACTCCTATATCTTCAGCATCTGGCTGCTGTGTGAGCTCCTGATTGGCTTCCCTCAGTGATAGACTGGAACCTGGAAGTGTGGGCCAAAGAAACCATTCATCCCTAAGTTGCTTTTGGTCGTTGTCTTAGTTAGTGCTTCTATCGCTCTGAAGAGACACTGTGACCATGGCAGCTGTTATAAAGGAAAGCATTAATTGGGGCTGGCTTACACTTTCAGAGATTATTTAGTCCATTATCATCATGTTGGAAAGCATGGTGGCCTGCAGGCAGACGTGGTACTGAGAAAGAGCTAAGAGTTCTGTATCTGGATCCACAGGCAGCAGGAGGAGACAGTGAACCACTGAGCTTTGCTTGAGCTTCTGAAGACTTAATCTGACCCCCAGTGACATATTTCCTCCAACAAAGCCAAACCTCCTAAGAGCACCACTTCTGATGGGCCTGTGGGGGCCATTTTTCAAACCACCGCTGTCACAGTGTTTATCCCAGCAATAGAATGCCCAGTAGAACGGCATGCATGCATATCACCTGCATTAGCCTGCCTGCAGCCTTCTCCTATCACCTGCCCTGTACTGTGTGTTTGCTGTTTAAATGCCACAGACATTCAAATTTCCCACTATTTCCCCAGTGTCAAGAGCCAGTTATCTGAACTTCCAGATGGAACTGTGAGGCTCAGAGAGACAACAGAATCAGTCCAGGAGCACACAGCAAGGGTGTAGTCAGAATATCACCAACCCAAGCCCTTCTTAAGAGGAAAAGGAAGTCAGGTGTGCGCTTATCATGGCGGGGTATTGGGAAGAAACGGTTCTTTCAGATGAAGGGTGGGAATCTCCACTTCTCTCCTAACTTCTGACTACTCATTCTCTAGTTCCGTCTCAGCATCTTACCACCCAGTCACTGAGGTCTCCATGCCAAGGCTGGCTCACACTTTCTCCTTGATGGCATTTACCTCCCGTCCTGACCCAAGCCTTTGCAGGGCAGCACTTCAAGCCCTGCCCACTGCTCGGCTGACATCATTCACAAACACTTTCCTGATGAACTTGTGTCAATAGAGCACAGACTCAGTGTCCGAAACCGGGCCCCATTTTTCTTCATTCCCACCTTCTTTTTGAACTCTCATTTTAAAGAAAGATTTGTTCGATATCCTATGCCTATATACAAGTACTGTCCCCATGTTAGGTCAAAGAAGTTTAATGCCCTGGAGGTCTTCACCATCTGTGAAGTGGTGAGGGACACATGTCAAAGACAACTCCTGTCTACCTGCTCCATGAAGCTTCTTCCTAGCTCATAATTCCCTCATTGGGCATGGGATGAGCATCTGTACAACAGAGAACAAGGCAGCCTATGTTCTCATGGAAAGTACAGTCAAGGGGGCATGGTTTGAGATTGTTCATGCTGTAGACCATTGAGAAAGGTCTCTGTTACTATCAAAGCGGGTGTTGTTCATCTGAAGGGAAGCTTAGGGTGGGATCTCTTAACATGTATTTGCATCTGGTCCTATAGAAGGAAGGCCTTCAGGTGCCCTAGAGGTCTTCCTAACAAGTGTGCCTTGTAGCCGTCAGGTCACCCATGGTCAAGGCCAGGTGGACTTGCCAGCAGTTTCTCGACGCTCCCCTGGGGCTGACTGGGCAGTGCTGGCAGGAAGTCCAACTTCCCCAGGCTTGAATGAACTATGCTCTGTAACGTGAGTTCAGCTACAAGCTGACCGGAAAATAAACCACCAACGCTAGCAAGCAGTTTACTTGCCACAACAGTGAATTTCCCCTTGAAGATCGTCAGTAAGGCTTTCCCTCCAGCACTGTGCCATGGTAAACCTAATGAACAGGTTCCCTGACTTGTAGGAAATAGAAGAGAAAGCCCTAAACACAGCGATTCAAGCATGCCAGGCATGTGTCCTCCCTCGGAGCCCCTGTAGTGTGCTAAAGCGGGGTTCCAGAAGCTACACACTGCAGCGCCCCCACTCCATCTTCTCCGGATATGTCTGTAATCTTGGTATCTGTCTACCTGCTTCTTATTGAGAGATAGAAAGGCAGCTCATAGCATTTCTCAGATATTAGCAACATGTGAGTAAGTGTGTGCTGGTCACATGTGTGCTACTTTGTCCTAATACATGCTTACACACAGTGCATGTGCAGGCACATGGGCTCTAGGTACAGGGTGCACAGAAATCCAGGCCACCAAGACTCTCCTATGTGGGGTTTGTTTTCTGCTTTTAAGATTCACTAAAAAGCGGCTCCAAGGAACTATTTCTCGGGGGCTCACTTGCAGGAAGCCGGTTCAGGAGCAATTCCTAAGCTAAGTCAAAAACCTGCAGAGACAACACGGATAAAAAGATTTCGTAAGGACCAGACCAAAATGAGGTTAAAAAGAGGTTTCTTTAAAAACAAAAATGGTTAGTCTAAGCTGGCCTCGAACTCCTGGTCCTCTTCCCTCCACCTCCTTAAGCAAGCCCTGCTGGTGTGTACTACCACAACGAGGCTTCTTGTCATCTGTCTGCTTTCTTGAGACAGGGTCTCTCTGTGTAGCCCTGGCTGTCCTGGAACTCGCTCAGTAGACCAGGCTGGCCTCAAACTCCTAGGGATCTGCCTGCTTCTGCCTCCCAAGTTCTGGCTTTAAAGTCATTTCTAATAAATGGGATAAGGGCTCCCGCATTTTGTGTGTTTTTTTTTCATAAATTTAAATTTTATGAAAACAGCATAATTAGTTAAGATACAAAACATGATTTGCTCACACTTGGCATGGTTTGGGGCCAATTTTTTTTTCCCTTACTATCTAACTTTTGTATGAGCTGGGAAACGTGCTCTGTAGCTGATAGTGCCTTACTCCAAGCATATCCCAGTGAGGCCACAGGAAAAGAATACAACTGCATCGTTTCCATCTTACCCTGTCCTTTTATTTTAAACTTGATCTTTTATTTCTTTTGACCTCACTACTCAGTACTCCTATTGCTCTGATGAAACACCATGACCAAACAACTTGGGGAGGGAAGGGTTTGTTTATTTGACTCACACTTTCACATCACCGTTCATCGTTGAAGGAAGTCAGGATAGGAACGCAAACATGGCCACAACCTGGAGGCAGGAGCTGATGCAGAAGCCATGGAGGAGTGCTGGCTTGCTTCCCATAGATTGCTAAGCCTGCTTTCTTATAGTACCCAGGACCACCTGCTCAAGTGTTGCTCCACTCTTGATAGGCTAAGCTCTCCCAAATCAATCACTAATTAAGGAAATGCCCCACAGGCTTGCCTATAGCCTGATCTTACGGAGACATCTTCTCAGTTGAGGCTCTCCCCTCTCTGATGAATCTAACATGTGTTAAGTTGACAGAAACTAGCCAGGGCATTCGGAAAACACTGATATTTC
This sequence comes from Mastomys coucha, assembly GCF_008632895.1. Taxonomy (NCBI): domain Eukaryota; kingdom Metazoa; phylum Chordata; class Mammalia; order Rodentia; family Muridae; genus Mastomys; species Mastomys coucha. Next base: position 101,793,628 of record NW_022196898.1, on the reverse strand, counting down.
GGGACTAGGGTGACAGATGGCAAAATGATTTGTCTGTTCATCAGTTTACATGGGGAATCAAAATA
>NW_022196898.1:101741636-101793418 GCF_008632895.1 Mastomys coucha | reverse complement strand
ACACACACACACACACACACACACACACACACTGAAAGATAAATGTAGGACCTACCCCAAAAAGGAAAGAACATTGCTTTTAAGATAGAATTCTCCTCATTCACCCTCAGGAAAACAAAAGCCTACCTGTGAGGCTTGCGGCCGTGATCCCACGTCCCACAGCCTCTCTCCAGCAAGGGCTTCTTTTTTTTTTTATTTTTTTATTTTTTTAGATATTTTCTTTATTTATATGTAAATTTCTCCATTCCCAGTTTCCCCTCCAAAAAACAAAGAAACAAACAAAAACAACAAAAACAAACCCCTGTTGCCTCCCCTCTCCCCATGCGGGCTTCTTGCCTAGTAACCCAGAGCAGCGAGTCAGGAATCAGAATTAAGCAAATCCCTGCAGCAAGGTCCAGAGAAAAAGCGCCTTCAGAAGTACAAAGTGTAGATGGAAGGCCCAGTGTTCGAGGCTACAGTCACTCACTGACTTCAGATGCTGCTCAGGGCTCAGGGGCATTCCAATCGCCACCTAGTTCACTGACTTCACAAACCTGGCTTTTAGTCCAGAAGGTAAAATGAGAAGGCAAGATACGGATTTGAGACAGAAGTCCATCCAGAGGCTGAGGTCCCAGTGAGATCCACTGCCACTCAGGGGAGCTGGTCACCAGTGGCCAAGAACTCAAGCTCAGATAAAGAGTTCTGCTGGCTTTGGAATGAGCTTTGGAGAGGGTGGGCCATGCCTTCCCATCTCTCCAGCCTGGCACAGGGTGACAACAGGAGGAGGCTCCAGCTTTTGTGATGCCCTCAGAGATTCAAATCCACTGCAGAGGACCAGGGTGGGTGTGTCAAATCACCACCAGGCCTTCAAGAACGGGCACAGCTCAGCACAGGGAGAAGGTTAGCGTCAGTGTTCAGCTAAGAAAGAGGTCCTGAGCTTGCCATGGCTACACTGTCAGGACGAGACAGAACGGAAGCTCACCTGCTTCTGCTTCTACTCTAAGCCTGTTACCATCAAGCTGTGATTGGCCTTCCTAGACGCCGCCAGTCATTCAGGACTCATAAGTAAGACTGCTACCCCAAAGTGCCATCTGTGCTCCTGGGCCAGGTTTTCTTTTTTTGGGGTGGGGGGCGGGGAATTCGAGACAGGGTTTCTCTGTTTAGCCCTGGCTATCCTGGAACTCACTCTGTAGACCAGGCTGGCCTGGAACTCAGAAATCTGCCTGCCTCTGCTTCCCAAGTGGTAGGATTAAAGTCCATTTCCTTCTGAAAGTGATACAAACAGCTGAGAGGCAGAGAAAGGCAGAGAGTGGGAAAGGCAGGAAGCAAATCTCCTAGAGCAGAGAGAAGAGAACACACCTACCATGGCAGCAGATACTTTGCTCTGCAAGAGGGGAAGATGTTTTGAAAGCCCTTAACCATGAACCAGATTAGGGTATGATTCTTTTATGTTGTTTATTTGGGCTAAATACATCCAAGTGATTAGCTTTATTGTGACACAGTCTGCTCCGTGCTGTTCATTAGGTTCTGAGAACTGTTTTCACTTGTTTAATTACTGGCTTCTAATTTGTTGAGCTGCTTTTTCAATAGGCCCACGGGTGACATTCAGAAGGCACCCAATGCCTTCATTGTTGCCCTGGAAATTTCTTTGTATGTGTTAGGGTTTCTGTTCCCCACTTGGATGCCAGTGCTTGGCCCAGCATCTCACCTGTGGTCTTTTCTGTGCACACTCTCACTCAGCAGGGGACAGTCACCTGGGTGGAAGAACTGGGCACACAGCAATCCCAATTTTAACAATGACGAAAGCCCAGGCTCCACGTTTGTTCATATGCAGTTGACAAAGAGCTTTCTCCTTTGATAGCATCCTCACCTTGGGCACACTGCACTATTCAACAGCAAGGGGCCAGAAGAAAGGGAAGACCCACAGAGTTTTGCAATTTTATTCTTATTGTATGTGTATGTGTGGATAATATGTGCATGTGTATGTGATGAGTATGTGAGGGGGATCATGGTATGGTCTCTGTGTATGTGTCTGAGAGCATGCACATAGGCATGGGAGAAAGGGACAGAGAGGGAGGAAGAGGAGTGGGGGGAGGAGGGAGGGAGAGAGGGAGGAGAGGGAGGACTTTGTAAAGTCTGCTATCTCTTTCCATTTCCACATGGGTTCCAGGGACCCCACTCAGTCTCTATGCTTGAGCAAGGAGTGCCACCCCTCCCCCCTGCTGAGCCACCATTATGAGCCACTACGCTAGACCTACTTTTGATCAGCAAGGGCTTTCCCAATTTCTTCACTTGCTTACATCATTATGATTCATGCAGTAGGTCTATATATATATATATATATACATATATATATATATATGTATATATATATATATATATATATATATATATATATATATATATATATATATATATATATATATATATATATATATAGAGAGAGAGAGAGAGAGAGAGAGAGAGAGAGAGAGAGCCAGAGTTAAGTTTAAAGAATTTGGTGACTTCAATTCATAAATCTAATTGGCTGCTTGTAAATGTGTCAGCATAGCAGCCCACATTCTCTCCTTAGAGATGCCATCTAGAAGACATCCCCAGGTTCTCTGCTGCCTTGATTAACTTTCTCCTAAGCAAATGGGAAGTCGTTGACGGGGGAGATGCTTCACTATGGCCTGGCAAATTGTAAGAAGACCGTTTATCTATGGCTTTATCCAGATACTCATATTGGATGGCATAACTAAGTCTGAATGAGTGGATTTAAATTTGTCTTAATGGGGTGGTGTTTCCTGAGTGGTGAGTTATTAAGAGTTTCCCCAGCAACCCAGCTGGATCCTGAGAGAAACGTCTGCAATCCCCATTTTGGCTCCAAGATTAAAAACATATATGGGAAATAATTTTTGAAGAAATAATTTATTCCTGGTATATTTTTATATATAATTATTTTCCAAATTAAATCAACATAATGAAAATTAGATTATAAGACAGAAATCTGTGGATTTCAATGCATCTGAGATATTGATCGTACACTTTAATTAATGGCTTATTACACTGTACTACTGTAACCCTATAGCCATATTTTAAAAGTACAAACATGCAAGAGTAATAGTTGCAAGCAACTGGGAAACAGGTTAAGGTACACCACAGACTGCAGGAATGATTTTAGTTCAATTGTGCCCCCATATCTTATTCCAAGCAAGACTGATCTATAAAGCATGCTCCTCAATCCAGAACCAGATAATAATAGAGATAAGTACTCTGTCTGGTTAGAATTTAAGAGCAATTTCCTGAGGCTCCATTATAAGAGTGAAAGAACGCACATTGGAACAATCCTGGCTGGCCAGACACTGAAGGGGGTAAGGATTCTTGTACAGAGCCTTTTTTCTAATACCAGTTTTAATACATCATGTTATCCAAGGTGATTCTGGACCTTTCCATGGTGTGATTTTACTATATTGTAAACTGTTTTTAAAAATTAATTTTTTTTATTTATTCATTTTACATTCCATTCACTGCCTACTCCCAGTCAACCCTCCCACAATCTTTCACCCATATTCCCTCCCTCCCCTTCTCCTCTAAGCAGGTGGGACCCCCTGGGTATCCTTCCTCATCCCCACTGAACACTTCAAGTGAGGATCGCTGGGTATCCTTCCTCATTCCCACCCCCGCCCCCCAGCACTTTAGGTGGAGGGCCCCTGGGTATCCTTCCCTTTCCCCCATCCCCGCTGAGCACTTCAAGTCTGTGAGGCTACCTACTTCCTCTCCCAGACAAGGCAGTCCAGACAGTAGAACATATCCTACATACAGGTAACAGCTTTTAGGAAGGGCAGCCACTCCAGTTGCTCAGGACCCACATGAAGACCAAGCTGCACATCTGCTACATATGTATGGGGAGGTCTATCTAGGTCCAGCCTGTGTGTGCACTGATCCCTGACCCTATCAACGATATTCTGTTACGCTTGCAAACAGGAGTGTCCTCTGAGAGGACATGGCTGTCCTCTGAGAGGCCTTACTCACCAACTGACTCAGATAGAGGCTGACACCCACAGCAAAACAGTGGATGGAGCTTGGGAATTCTCATGGAAGAACAAGAGGAAGGATTACAGCCCCTACAGTGATAGGAACTCCGCAGGAAGACCAACAGAGTCAACTAACCTGGACCCTTGGTGTCTCAGTTAGGGTTTTACTGCTGTGAACAGACACCATAACCAAGGCAAGTCTTATAAAGGACAACATTTAATTGGGGCTGGCTTACAGGTTCAGAGGTTCAGTCCATTATCATCAAGGCAGGAACATGGCAGCGTCCAGGCAGGCACGGTGCAGGAGGAGCAGAGAGACCTACACCTTCATTTGAAGAAGGCTGCTAGGAGAATACTGACTTCCAGGCAGCTAGAATGAGAGACTTATAACCCACACCCATAGTGACACACCTACTTCAACAGGGCCACATCTAATCTCGCCACTCCCTGGCTGAGTGTATACAAACCATCACACTTGGTAAGCTTTTTAGTTTACCAAGCTTTTTAGACAGATAGAAAAGCCAAATCAGTCACAGACCAATCTCATACAATTTATTTGCAAACATCAAAGCTTTATCAAAAGTAGGCATTACTAGCACTGAGTCCAAACTTAGGACTTCTGAAAACACAGCCTATGTTTTTATTTCAAATTTAAAACATCACCACCTATATTAACAAATATTTTATTAGATCCATAACATTTTAAGATTTTTGAAAAAGGTAGGAATAGTGTTTTGAATTATCTATGGAAGAAATGCATTATATTTTAAAAGAAAATTAATTGTGAAGACTTAGCACATAATTCAACCCATAAAATAATGCCATTCCAACTTAGAATAGAGCAGCGCCAGGTACATTTAATCTTGCTTCAGAAAGCACCTGTGAGTGCTTACCTTGTGTTGTTCTTTACATTTATCCTCACCTTGGAAATGACAGTTTCTCCTTGTGAAACTCAATGAGGCCGTGAGCAGACACTAGGTCATTGCTCAGTGCTCACACCCTCCCAATCCATTGCTCAGTGCTCACACCCCTCCCAATCCATTGCTCAGTGCTCACCACCCTCCCAATCCATTGCTCAGTGCTCACACCCTCCCAATCCATCCTTTATTCATCTGTCTTGGACTTTTTTACTTATGTAATTGTATTTGGTTTCACTCAACAGTATATGGTGACAGAAAAGTTTAAAATAAATCTAGATACTGAAGACCTTGACCCTTGGTACAGAGAAGGTACTGTTGTTGTGTGCTGGGTCTAAAACCAGGGATGGTCAAGGCAGGGCAAGGCCGAGCAGGGCATGGCATGGCAGGGTGTGAGTGTGTGTGTGTGTGTGTGTGTGTATGTGTCTGTGTCTGTCTGTGACTAATATCACAGACAAGAACCAGGCAGAATGGTACTTGTTTATAATCCCAGCACTGGGGAGGCAGAGGCAGAAAGATCTGTAGAGCTCACTAGCCAGCTAGCCCAGCCTAATCTATAAACAGAAGATCAATAAAAGGCCTTGTAAATCCCCACAACCACTTTAAAAATAAATAACAAACCACTTTAAAAATAAATTAATAAACACTTCCAAACAACCAAACCAAACCAAAACAACCCAATATGAATGGTGCTTAAGAAAGAGTGACATTCAAGCTTGTCTTTTGTTCTTCTCATACAAATGTACAAATGTGTAATTATGCACGCACGCACACAACACACACACACACACACACACACACACACACAGAGAGAGAGAGAGAGAGAGAGAGAGAGAGAGAGAGAGAGCTCTTGTCTTCCTTAAAGAAATCAAAGGTCAGCCTTTTAATCTGTCTCTTATGGAAATCTTTATTAGAAGAAACCAAATATACAATGAGTACCAACAAATTTAATGAAATATTAACCATTTTAGCTATCAAATGTATTTAGACCATATGCTTTTAGTGTTCCTGCATAGCAGAGACACACTAACTACATAACCCACACCGCCATGGGCTCAGGAGAGCCCAAACCACCAGGCGTGGGGCGGGGTAGGCTAGGGGTGATAAGCCCACACTGCAAGGCGCTGGTGGGAACTTTTTGGTATAAAGATATCTAAAGTGACTTTTCAACAAACCGTCAATAAACAGCAGTAGGTTATTGTTGATTGACTCTCACTAATGCCTTCTCAGTGATTTGCTCTTATGCTGAGTTGGCTAACTGAGTCAAGTTCTCCAAAAACTTAGCAATCCTCATAAAATTATTCAAAATGGAATTAAAAACTGTTCCAGTTCCTATTGGCACAATAAAAAACCTGACAGGTAAACAGTTTGTTTCATATAAAAGTTAGTGGAATTGGCAATCCATAACAGGATGGGAGAGCCATGTATAACGGAGCTTTTCAGCACAGCACACAGCTTCCCCTCAGAGGGAAAGTTTCCCTGTGGCACTCCCACAGGCTGACCCTTCAGGTATGGGTAAGACACTGGGCATGTACATGCTGACCCATAGTTTTAAGGAACCGCTCTAGAAAAGATTATACTTTAAAACTTCGTTTAGTAAAAACAAAGACAAACCCAACACGTGTTCTTTCAGGCTGCTTTGCTTGCCTGTGGCACCCATTTGTAAATAGCCACTAGGCACAAGGGGAATTGTTTGTATCACACAATGTACTCCTCTGATGGTGAGGATATCCAAGAGTAAAGTCATGGCCAGTGGAGTCCAGTCAGTGAGCAAGACAGGGAAGAGAACCCCAAACAAAACAAGAAAACCCCAAACAAAACAAAACATCAAAAACAAAACAAAACAAAAATAACAAAACAAAAGAAACATGAGAAGACTTGTCATCACTCAACACTGCAGGGTTTAAAGTTTAATTTCTTTCAAAGGAGGTCTGTCCACTTTCCCACAAGGTCCGGGAAGTACTGGCCAGCCAGGAAGGCACTGAGAGAATTGAGTGGTAAGGGCAGATGACTGACTGGCAGCTCTCACAGGATGCATTCTCTACTGGGGCAAAACCCAAAGCGGGTGGTCCGCTTAACCGGTTGACTGTCAACCAGGAGTGGGGGAAGGGCCTTAAAAACACTTATCTTGCTTTAATTACCAATTTTTCCCCTACAGAAGTCTTTTAGTCGTCTTCTTTAAAAAGATACTAGGAGCTACCAATTTAAATCATGTATCCTTCGTCGAGTACTATTAAAAAGATTATGATTGTTTTCAATATATTTTTCAAAACATCCAAGTGACTCTATGTAAAAAAAAATAATAAAAATAAATTACAAAACGAAAGATCTTAGTATAAAAATGTTGCATGTATTTAACAATTCCCTTGCGACTTCTGATGACTTCACAGGCTACAGTATGGGCTTTGGTATAAGATGCAAAAGCAAGCCAGCAGGGCTGGGATACGAAGGTCCCCAACCAAAGCACTACAGAAGGTGTGTTGGACAGATACAGTGTGGGAGGGAGGCAGGCGATACAGGCGGCAGGATGCCCAGCTGGCTCTCCTACCACTTCTTGATCTTGCCCTCCTCCAGCAAAATCTTCATTAGAGTCGGAGTCGAGAAAAAGGGTCTTGAATAAGAGCCTTCGTTTCTTTCTAGGTCTTCCACTAGGAGGGAGGAGGGCAAAGTCAATAGAGCAGCGAAGCGGTGGGAGGAGCAACATCGCCACCTGCTGCCCACCCGCTGCACAGCAACGCCGAACATCGCTCGTTTAGACAGCATCAGCGCTCATTGTAAACAGCTATGAGAAAACAATCAGCCCTTATTAATACATCGATAAGATATCATTTCATTCTGTGTCCCAGGTCAGTTCTGGCGACAGTTCAATCATTTCCATAGAACTGAGGAAATAACGTTTACTCTCCATCCAAATCCACTTTCTAAATTACAATATCTATTTCCAAATTGCCTTTGTTTTGCCAATGGCAATTTAGATTGTAAAGCCTCGACAAAGAGATCTTTTGTGTGTGATCTCAAATCCTTCCATAAGCAATTCTGGAAATATTGCTCTGTGTTTCAAAACTTTAATTGCTGTGTAAGAAAAATGGCTTCTAAATTCTTCTCAAAAAACGTTCATTTTTACTCTATGCATTTTAATTACAGAAGTAACAAAGGGAGACCTTTTTTCTGAGTGCGAATATACCATAACACAGCAAAATGACAGCTAATTTCTTATATTGATCTATAGCCAACTTCACAATTTTTGCATGTATCTGAATCAACTAGAGGTTTTTATCACGGTGCAGAGAGTAGTCCACATCCTAACACAAGTTTATGGGTTAAGTGGATACCTACAGCTACGGGCTCGCTATATGTCACCATTGTCATAGGTTTTTGTTGAGGTCCTTGCATGGCTGTAAATAAAATACTACTAAAATGCAAGAAAAATAGACAAGTGATTGATTTTCTCTGTTATCAAGGGAAAAAATGACAGGTGACATTTGGGACTGATAATCTCACTACAGCAAGCCAAGAACAAGCTAGTGACGCTTCGGAATACTTCAAAAATACTTTGAAAATCTTCTGGAATTATTGGCTCTATGTAGGAAGCTGCCATACAACCATTCTAAATCTAGGTTCACACACTTCAGGATAAGTAAATTAGCATTTCTATTAACTTATAACACAAGGATATATTTCCAACTCTCAAATATGTGTGCCTTATTGATAGCCACACATTACATTATTAATATATAGATAACCTGAAGTGAGTTTAGTGTCAAAACCAAAGGGCACCAGTTAATCCTGTGCTCTGTGGAAGGCCTTTTTATCCTTAGCCAGGTGATCCATTTCCACACACAGGGAAAATCATGCAGCTCATGTTGGTCCAATTCGCTTTTCTGCACCGTGTGAGATTTAGGCATGGCCACAACAAGCTAGCTTCCACTCTAAGCCCTGGGGCTGTGGTCATGGAAGAACTCTTGATCTGAAGTATACATACTCCAAGGAAGCACCAGATGTGGTACCTGACAGGAGGCCACGGTCTGAACAGGCTCATCGGCTTTTCCCCCTCACTGAAAGTTGAACTTTGACCTTGAGCATGGGTGTCCCCATGAAAAGGAGAATCCACAGGCCTTCTACACGGCTGTGTCAGGAAACTCAGGAGAGACAAGAAATGAGGGAGGTAGCTATTTCTGCTCTGTTCAGATATTCTCCGGTGGCCGGGGCTCACAGAAGTGGAGCGGACATCCCCTAAGTCTGACTTCACCCAAGTATGAGTCTCATTTCATTATAACAGAGAGCTGAGGCTCCAGGCTCACTTCACGTCAAAAGGGTTAGTGCTGGGCCCACTGGGCCCACTTGAAATATGCTTTCTAGGAAACCAGGAATACAAGCTGAATCACAGTTTTAGAGCTGTCTCCACCAGCTTCAACAGTAACTACAACCTTAGCAGCATATTTACAAACTCAGTACCATATGCTGATCAACTACAACTCAATATTTTTATGGCTAATTGATTACACATTTATAGTGTTGTAAAAAAAAACTGCCTGAATACCCTTTACAAACATACACCTATAAAAGAGAAAGGCTAGCAAAGTTATAAAAGTTATTAAAACATTGTCAGCTACAGATGTTTGCACTTGGGACCGCAGTCTAGAAAGTAAACTAGGCCAGTCAAATGCCTAATCCCTCAGACGGCACCAAGTGCCCCTTTCCAGACACAGCAGAAATACTGCCCTAGAGCAGCAGTTTCGTGTTGCAGACAACCTAATTCACACAGCTCCTGCGTGGAGCCTCTCTACTCTGATCTATCTCTGGGGAACTGGACGCTTCTTGGTCAGAATGCTGTGCAGGCTGGGTGTAACAAAGTAAGGCTTCTCGGCAGACCCGTCATTCCTCTCCAGATCTTCACCTGCGCGTTAGTAGCCAAGGTGGGACCAGGGCAGGGAGACACCGCAGAAAAAGGACCCAGGATTTTACAAATTGGATTGTTGAACAGGGAGAAACCAGAAGAAAAAAAATCAGTGTTAGCGTGTCAAGTATAAGGCAAACATGCAATGCTGGTGATGGAGAAGGTGGGAACTGGTCTCTGCCTGGGAGAAGAGCTCACCTCACACCAACAACACATGCACACCTCACCCTCCAGGAGCCCCAGGAAGCCATCATAAGGACGCTCTTCTTGCTGGTTTCTAAAGTGTTTTTCATCTCTGTGACTGTTCATTTTGGAAAGTAACAAATTGCCACATATCACTAAACTCTGTGAAAACTGTAAGACAAAGATTTAATTCTATATTTCAAGCCTTTTAAACCTCCAGGTAAGGTCTGCTGGCCTCTTGTTTTGACCTTTCCAGCACAGGGGTCAAAAGTTAAACTGTTTTACCTGTTTACGTACCTATGGGTGGAGCATGCTTGTGTGTGTGTGTGTGTGCGTGCGTGTGCGTGCGTGTGTGTGTGTGTGTGTGTGTGTGTGTGTGTGTGCACATATGTGCATGCACATGGAAACCAGAGGCCAAACTCAGGCTTCATTCCTCAGGAGCTGTCTGTCCACCTTGCTGTTTGAGATGAGGTTGTTCATGGGCCTGAGTGTGAGCTTCCCAACTAAGCCAAACAGGCTGACCAGTGAGGTCCAGGGATCCACCTTTCTGCCTCCCAGTGCTGGGATTACAAGCATGCCCCACTTTTTACATTGGTTCTGGTGAGTGAACTCAGATTTTCCTGCTTATGTGGCAAGCACTTTCTATAACCCCGCAGTCATTAAAATTATTTTATTGTGTGTGTGTTGGTGGCTGGTATGAGTGCAGGTGTTCAGAGGCCAGAAGTGTCTGGTCGCCCTGGAGATGCAGTTCTAAGAAGTTATAAATCACCCAACACGGGAGCTGGGAGTCACTGAAAATCTAACTTTAGTCTTCTACAAGAGTGTGTGCTTTTTACCATGGAAACACCAATCCAGCCCCTTTCTTTTCCTTTTTTCTTTAGTATTTTAATTACATTCATTTATTTCTGTGTGTGTGGATGCATACGTACATGGGCCACAATTCCTGCATGAAGGTGAGGGGCTAACGTGCAGGGCTCAGTTCTTTCCTACCACTGTGGGTCTTGAACTCAGGTCATCAAACTTGGCAGCAAGCACTTTTACTAGCTGAACCATCTTTTCAGGATTTTTTTTCCTCCATTTTTTACAAAATAAACCAAAGAACCTAGGCAAAGGTTAAAGTTCTATCTAATGTGTAAAAGTTTTCAGATTTCTTTGTCTATTTATTGAAAATTGATTTTTAAAATGCTTAGGAAAAAAAGCCAGATCTTGTTATTTTCTAGATTTTTTCCCTTCAGCAGTCATCTTCCCTGACGTGCCACATGCTGCCAGTCTTCCACAAGGGACTTTCTCAGCAAGTAACAGAGGCAGCAAGTAACCTCTTTCTCTCTGAAGACCCATGTGTTAGAGAAACAATCTCTCGGCCCCAGCATGGCTACTGGGCTCTGTTCTCTCCCATGTTGATCCCACCCCCTCCAGGTTTGTCAGAGATACTGGGAGAGAAGATATTTTTGGTAAGGTAGACTCCCTGGGCTGTTTTAGGTCATGGGCTGACGGAAAGCATCCGTTCTCCAGGACATGACATAGGTGAAGGGAGCTCCAGAGAAAGCTCTGTGTAGGTACACACACACCCTGTGCTCACTCCCATCAGAGGCCTGTGTACTCGTTATGGCTCACTGGATGTAGTAACCCCATGCTTCTTTGAATCCTTTGCATCTTGACTTTACCAGAGTCTATATGTATGGGGTCTCATTGAATTCCTACAGCCAATCCAGGGATAGGGCTCAGCGATAGAGTGCTTTCCTAGCATAGGCAAGGGCCTAGGTTCAATCCCTAGAGCTGCCATCCTCTCTCCCTCCCCTCTCTTCCTCTCCACCCCAAAATAGAACTAAAGAGCATCTACAAAATAATGTCTCCTTCCAAATAAAGGCTACTTTGCCTCTGAAGCTAGGTAATGGTAAATCACCAAGCCAGGCAGGCAACTGAAATTTTACCTTCACCAGACATAATACACTTACAGAAGCAGATGAAAATGGTTTCAACACACATTGAATAGACGCTGAAGAACCCGTGAGCGATCATGTAAGATCCAAACACAAGAGTCTGTGAACAGACAGAGAAGAGAAGCAACATGTCACCAACCTCACTCTGCACAGCAATAAAGCAACTGCCAACACAAGGCTGGATAGGGAAGCATTGGAGGACTCTGTTGGGAATATCTGCAATACAGACACCTTTGATTGTAGGATAGTGTGCTGTCCTAAGGTTTAGAAAAACATGTGCTTGCTCTCATGACCACCTCTTAGCAATGGTCCTAGTACCTACCCAAGGGATCTCAGCTTTAAGATCCCGCACATCAGGCAGTAGAGTCTAAAGGGTTAAGAGCATGCACACGTGGGTCCTCAGAGTTACTCAATCTTTCTGTGCCTCTGCTTTGACATGGGGGAAGAGAAGCACTTATGTCACACGGATGATGAGAGCTATAGCGTTCACTGTAAGAGATCCAGCAGGACTCCCCTCGGCTCTCCCCAGCTGTCTATGCATTCACCCCCAGCGATCTGGAGTACTGGCTACAGAGAAGACTCAGCTATCTCTCTGCATAGGCATCCCCTCCCTGCCAGGAATCACTTCACCCAAGTTAGAGCCCTATCTTGGGCCTCAGCTCCTGGCTAACATCCGCTAACATGATTCACAAGGCTAGCTTCTTTTCCAGAAGGTCCTTTCATTTTATCTGGGGACAGCATTGTGCATTGTGGACCAGCTTCTGTTGTCCTGCCTAGCTCTCCTTACTTCCTTACAAATAAATCTCATAAGAAAGCACCCAGTAAACCTCTACATGCAACCTTATCAACAGAGCCGTCCTTTCCAAGGAGCTCGGCCTCTGAGTCAGGAGGTGGGAGCACAGATTAAGAACAATAATGCCCACCGCCTTTTCTATTTCTGTTTTTCTTTTCTTGCATTTCCATCTCTAATGATCATGACATCAGTGAGACTTAGCTTCCATAGACTGCTTCCCCAATTCTTACATTAAAGCCTCAGTTATCAATGTGATAGAACTGAAGAGAAGGGGTTAGGGAAGTACTGGGGTCACAATGGGGACACCTTTATGCAGGGATCGGCGACTGCTACAAGAGACTTGGTCTGCCCTCTCCCTCCCCCAGCACATCTGGGAGGAAGCCCAGCTGGCACCTCCCAGCCTTTCAAAATCCGAGGAACACATTTCTGTTGCCAAAGCCAATCACCCTTTTGCTGATTTTGTGACTAAGCCACCACTTCTTACCAGGAAGGGGACCCAGTAGTAATTTAAAGTCGTTGGTCCTTCTACAATTACTTGCAGTCTTTCTGTGAAGAGCAGGAAGGCCAGGACACCTGCACAGAAAGGACAGAACATGGGAGTCACCGACTAAGAAAGGCTGTGGAGATGGTGGGCAGAACATGGGAGTCACCGACTAAGAAAGGCTGTGGAGATGGTGGGCAGAACATGGGAGCCACTGACTAAGAAAGGCTGTGGAGATGGTGGGCAGAACATGGGAGCCACTGACTAAGAAAGGCTGTGGAGATGGTGTAGTGGAGCAGTTTCCAAACTCCACAGCTTTCCATCCATGCTGTAAACACTTCTTACCTACAATCCCAGAAACCAGGACTTTTCCCAGGAGTAATACAAAATATGTGACTTCATCTGTAACTGTGACTCTGAGCATCAGGGGGAGACAAGAAAGTACAAGTCAGTGTTTGAACACACTCAGTGCTCAGAATCTGTAGGAGGCAGAAACTCGTGGGTTCACTTTGCTGTGTATTTGGTGAAATTCTATCTGACCATTGTAAAATACAAGACATGAACACGGAAGCCAGCCATGAGGTCGCTGCTTTTAACGAGGCCACAGATGAGGGCACTGTAAGACCAGGAACATGGGCAGCTGACCCATGGAGGTGTCTGGCCATTTCTCTGAGGTGATAGACCAGCCTGACCCCATCTTAAGGATGGAAGCCATTTTGTTAAAAGGCCAGAACAAGTTCATTTCTGTTTGCTGCAAATTTTAATTTGACTGTGCTCTAACCTGTTTCTCAACTCTGACGTGCTCTGCACCGTATGGAATCTGACTATGTGTACCCTGAAAAGATAGGATGCTCTGACAAATGGTTTTAAAATGATTGACCAAGTTCCTATATAACCAAAAGTCCTCTGGAAATCCCCCAACCCCTGAAAACCACCTAGTTTTACAGTCCTTTTGGACTATATAAACCCTCCCCTCTCCTATGTTCAATGCTGTTTTTTTTCAAACCCCACTTTGGGGAGATAGTCCTGTCAGAGAGAAAATAAAGCTTGCTTAATTTGACCGAAGAACTTGGGTTACAGTCCTTGCTCTCAGCCAGTAGTACTAAGAAAGGCATCTTGGATCCCGAGGCTGTGAATCTGTTCTCTGATTCTGCACACCAATTTCCCAACCATCTTGAGAGGAGGAAATGGGTACCAAGAAACTGCTAGGTCATCCAGAGAACTTCTTGAGCAAAAGTGTCAATAAAATTACGTATGTAGCTACCTATGTAGATGAGGGGAGCCATATTTCTAAGATATGAAAAGAAATGAATGTTGATAAAAATCTATCCAACTAAAACAGGTAACACCCATGGACAATAAGGCCAGAAACACCCAGATAGCTACACGCAAAGGATCTCATGTCACCTCTCACCAGATTGTCTACGGTTGTCTTCAGCCTGATTACTTACTTCAAAATGTTTCTCATGAGTAGGTAGAAAGCATCTCTTGTTGACTCACAGAAGTTTTTGCCATATAACGCAATCTAAAGAAGGTGAGTAGGCTCTTGTTAGTAGCATAGACTAGCACCACCCAGGACCATCCAGCATTAGGGAGTGTGCACGTTCACTGCTGTATTCCACACTAATAACTTTACTTCTTCTAATATTTGGGTTTGTGGGATGCCCAGGAGCTCTCTGGTCTCGATCCCACAGAACTCTCAGGGCCATGGACACTAAGTGGGATTGCTAAGTGCTATATGAAGGGTGGACTTTTTGTCAAGTCTTAGATAGGGGATTCTATCTTTGAAACATTTGGCTGTAGTAAGTATTAAATGGCTTGAATATTGTCATCACACGCACACAAAAATTACTCCTAAGAAAATCCAATCCCTTTTACTATGAGGATTTACTAATTTAAAGTCTCAGCACTATAATGGTAGGTGAATTAATTGAATCTTATACCCATGACTACAGAAACCTCATTTCTGGGCCCCACCCCATTGTGATAAGTAAGCAAGCCTTGTAATATTGCAGCTTCTACATTTTGAGAGAATTGTTTCCTCTGTCTACTATGTGAACAACAGAAACTCTTTAGAGGCATCCACATTCTCATGGGAAATGAGTTAGTGATTGGCCCAGGCATCACCACCGATCACTCCTTTTTAACACAAGGTTCATTAAAATGACTAATTTCTTCCTTAAAATTGTGTAACTCCCTCTATTTATTAGAAAGGCATTTTCTTCTCTTAGGGAACCAGGGACAACAGCTTTCCTCTTACAAAGTTATCAGACACACAGCACCATGTCAATCTCCCATGGTTTTATTTATATTTTTTAAAAATTCATTACATTGCCAGGCAGTGGTGCCTCGTGCATTTAATTCCAGCATTTAAAGGAAGGCAGATCTTTGTGAGTTCTAGGCCAGGTCTAAAGATCAAGTTCCAGGACAGTTAGGACTACATGGAGAAATCCTCTCTCAAAATAAAAGCCAAAATAGTAATAATGATGATGATAATAATAGCAATAATAATAATAACAGCAACAACAGTTATGTGTATGCACATGCATGAATGTGTGTTCGTGTGTGTGTACTTGTGTAGGTGTGTGTGCGTGTGTGTTCATAGGTATTTGTGCATGTGTGTCTGTGTGTGTCTGTGTGTTTGTGTGTGTCTGTGTGTATCTGTGTGTGTCTGTGTGTGTCTGTGTGTGTCTGTGTGTCTGTGTGTTTGTGTGTTTGTGTGGGTCTGTGTGTCTGTGTGTGTCTGTGTGTCTGTGTGTCTGTGTGTTTGTGTGTTTGTGTGTGTCTGTGTGTCTGTGTGTGTCTGTGTGTCTGTGTGTCTCTGTGTTTGTGTGTGTCTGTATGTCTGTGTGTGTCTGTGTGTCTGTGTGTTTGTGTGTTTGTGTGTGTCTGTGTGTCTGTGTGTGTCTGTGTGTCTGTGTGTCTGTGTGTGTCTGTGTGTTTGTGTGTGTCTGTGTGTCTGTGTGTGTCTGTGTGTCTGTGTGTGCTCTCTGCACAGCATGCCTATGAAGGTCAGAGAATAACTTGCAGGGTTTGGCTCTTTCCTTCCACTGTGCGCGGGAGTCAGGGCCACTAGCTATGCGTGCGTGCCGGAACCAGGGCCACTAGCTGAGCTTGTCAGATTTCGCAGCAGGCACCTACCTTTACCTCCAGAGCCATCTTTCTGGCCCTCTAGCACACTTCTGAAATTTCAACACAAACTTTTCCCCTCAAATGTAATTCTATCTCAAGAAAAGTGAAGCCCTGATTCATGTGTGAGAGTTGTACACCCACATATCATAATGACAGATTCAATCACACGATACCATCACACTCATCATACTCAGGCAACAGGATGGGCATGGGGTCAACTGTGCAAAACAGAGGCACCATAAATAAGCAGTGGCCTACTTACCATAATGTACGCATTTCTGTTTAAAAACTTCACCATCTTCTCCAAACACCAGAAACAACACTGTAGGCAACATTGCAGGAACTGAGCCAAACTGTTCTGAGCCTCTGTGAGAGGGAGGGGCGTGCAAATCCATTAATGACGTCAGCCTTCAGACTCAAGGACATGGCATTGAAAATGGGATTTAAGTGGTTTTTTTTTTATTGTGATGTGCACCTAATGGATATTTTAGCCATTCTTCAATATACAGTTCTGTGGCTTTAGCATATTTATGATGTTGTAAAATAATCTCACTATCTATTTTCAGAAGTTCTTATCAAACAGAAATCAATGCTCAATTAAAAACAAAATCATCCTTCCTCATTCTTTTCTTGATTGCTCCCCCCACCCCAGGTCATATTGTACTTGGTGATGTAGGGCTATCTATTAGAAATCCTGAACAGAACGATACAGAGGACCCTTTTCACTGTGCACCCCTCGTCCTGTCCACTGCCAGTGCACATGTGGGTAGTTCACAGCCTTTGGCTATAGTGAATGGACTGTTGGCATAGATATGGGGCAGGGGCAGGGACACAGGGTAGAAGTGGAATTTCTGGGTTAGTATGAACTTATATCTTTAGCATTTTAGAAACTTCTGTTGTTCCACAGTGGCTATGCTGGGAAGCATTCCTATCAAAGGATCCAGGTCCCAACAACCTGCACTCTTCCAGGCCCTGTGTGTAGTGGTTGTTTTCATGGGCATCCTAATGGGCGTGAGGTGCCATCACAATGTGGTTCTGGTTCATGTGTCCCTGTCTAATGACACTGCATCTTTCCTGCCCTTGTCGACCATCCTTGTCTGTTTGAGAGCTCTTCTCAACTCCTCCGGCCATCTTTGAACTTTTATTATTTGCTATCAAGTAGCATGAGCTCTGTGTGTGTTCTAGACACGTGTCCATTATCTGGCATATTATTTGCTACTATTTTCCTCCACTATGTGGGTTGTCTCTTTACTCTGCTGTTCCTTTGATGCACAAGTTGGTTTTTTTGTTGTTGTTGTTTTGTTTTGTTTTTAATTTTCATGAAGTCTAATTTACTTTTCCTTTCTTTGTGTTTTTTGGTGTGAAAAATCAAGAAATTGCCATCAAGTCCGATGACATAAAGATTTCTTTTTATGTTTTTTTTTCTAGAAATATTATAGCATTAGCCCTTATGTTTAGATCTTTGATGTGTTCTGGGTTAATTTTGCATTTACTGTAAGTATGGGTTCAACTTCACGCATTTGCATTTGGGCATTCCAGTTTTTCCATCACTGTTAAACTGAGTAGTCTTTCCCCATCAGCTAGTTTTAAATGTTAGAGTTGAGGCAGGTGTGGGCTCCACATACTATTCCAGGTCTAGACGCTCACTCTATCCCCAAAACCACCTCCCGTTTTGATGGCTATCATTTTGTCTTAAATCAGAAAATTCAATCAAGAAATGGGAGTCCCTTAACTTTGTTTTCCATTTGATCATCCTTTACAATACAGTGGGAGCAGAGACTGTGTGTCTGTAGACTGCATATGCCATGTATGAAGATTGATGTCTGTGGCTCACCGTGATGTCTGACCTGGCCTGAGCTCTAGACAAGAAACTGCACACCTGACATTTCTACCACACTCCTCTGCAGTAATATGTTATGGCAGAACTCTTCAATTCCTTCTTGAAGTGTTCTTCTCCTGGCCTCCACAAGGTCAACCATGAGGACACCATATACCTTCTTTCTTCCCTGCCTTTTCCACTCTCCTCTTGGTATCCGGTCTCTAGCGAGTCCTCCTGAGCTATGTTTCAAAATACATTCAAATCCCTACCACTCCAGTCCTTTCCACCCTAACCCACATCAGTCACCAGGTATCCATGTGCCCACCCCATCCCATTCTCATCATGGAAGTCCATGGTCAAGCCCAGAAGCTTACTTTTAAGTCGCCTGTCCAGGTACTCTATGATTGCTTTAAACAGCTGAACGGATGCAAGGATCAAAGATCCAAAGGCCAGAGACCCTGTGTGGTATCTAGGAGAAGAGAAAATAGAACGGAAGGTAAAGTGTTGCTCTGCATGTACGGGGTGCCTCTTGAACAATTTCACGGGTAAAGTGGATCAGAAGACAGGAAGGGCTTTTTATAGTCTCTTATCCAAATTGATAGAGGCCTCCACAGAAGGTTTGAAACCAAGTGCCTTTCCATATAGCCCGTAATCTGTTCTCCTAAAAGAGGACTTGACTTTAATAGGGATATAATTCCTAAAGGAATTCCTTTAATTCCTTTGTCATCCAACTCTATCTCCTCCCGTCTCTGGGAAATTTGGGATTTAGGATGTTGACCCGGGTAAGTGATTGCAAAGCTGTGGCTATAACCAGAGAAGGCAAGGGGCATCTACGAATCTCAAATCATATTTTCAACTCATTAGTATTTTGTCAATGGAATTCACCAGCTAAGAATGAATACAGAGCACAAACTGTAATGGAGGAACGAAAAGGGCACAAGGTTTAGCACAGAGCTTACCGTACTGCTCGCCCGAACGCAGTAAAGAGTGGGTACTTCGGAATGTCTTCAGGTTTTCTCATTGCCCAGTAATAAGAAGCAAAGGCACCAGCAAGGGCACATTGACCCAATGCAATGACAAAGTTTATAAGCCAAAGGAAGCCAAAGAGGTTGTAGATCTGGAAGGTCAAGATGTAATCGTGGTACATGTTTCTTCCACCATAGAAAGCAAAGTTACACGATGCACCGGGGCAGTCTTTGGGAATGATAGTTTTAGGAAAAATCTGTGCTCAGAAGTAAAAAGGAAAATATGGTATTAAATGCGGTTCTTATCTGTTCTCATGGCCCCTGATTGCATATTCTGTCTGTTTTATCCCCATGACTTTTGGTTGTCACTTCTCTGATATGTCAATTTATAGAACTCTCTAACGAGCTCCTGGAAAAGCTTATTTTCATCATGGGCACCTATCTCTCTCCCTACCACACTGTGCATCTCTCTCTCGTCCTAATACACTTTTACATTTATTAGTGCTTTCGTTGAGCACACTAGCTTCTAAGGTGTATTATAGAGAAGCGAGCTCTGTTCTGTTTGCTGTTCTCAATGCCTTCCCGATAACAGCTCCCTTTCTTTCTGCACCTTTCCCCTGCATCAGCTTTATGATAAGCTAGCTCTACCAGGATTCTCTTACTCACCTCTGGGTCACAAACTTCATCTTCATATATACATTGCCCCTCTGGGACCATAACTTTGAATATTGGTTCCCCTGATGTAGCCAAGAAACTGAAGAAACTTGTTTAAGGATAAACTATTTACCATTAAATTGAAAATAAGCAGACAATAATCCACAGCCTGTGGAGAAATGAACTTTAAAAGTCCTTTCTTCCCATTCTCTAAGAATTATCCCTTAGGAGGCTAATATCATGGGCCAGCTGTATGGAGCAGGCCCTGAGTTATATAGAACTATATAGAGTTAAATAGTTACACAATTGTAAAGTTACACAGATCTATAGAATTATAGAGTTATATAGAGTTATATAGTTCCAGGGTTATATGTAAAGCTATATAGTTATATAGAGGTATATAGTTACATACTTATACAGTTATATAGTTATAGTTATATAGAACACAGAATTATATACTTATAAAAAGTTATATAGTTATATAGAGTTATATAGTTACACAGTTTAGAGTATAGAGTTATCTAGTTATACATAGTTATGTAGTTGTATAGGTACACAGTTGCATAGTATATATAGTTATAGAGTTATATAGTTTTATAATTAGAGTTACATAGTTATAGTTATAAACATGTAGAATTATGTAGTTACACTGAATTATAGCGTTACATAGTTTTATAGAGTTAGGCAGGGTACTTCTTAGCTTATTGCCAAGATGGTGATCATTCAGAATAGAACACACCTCTGTGTCCTCTTTAGAGGAACATTAAATTTTATTGACAGTTCATAAGGCATGGAACCTAATCTAGTTACTTTTTTAGACTGTTTTTCATCTTCACAAGAATGAAAAACCCTAATATGAGCCTCTGGTCCTGAGCAGCAAGGTGGACTTGAGGGATCCAGAAGTCAGTTATCGAGAGAAGGGAGGAGGGTGGAGGAGGGTGGGGAAACGTGAGCAAAGTCCAATCATATATGTGTGTGTGTGTGTATACACATATATATATACATATATACATATATGTGTGTGTGCACATGTGTGCATGCATGTGCATGTGTGTACGTATGTTTGTATGTATGTATATATGTGCATGCATGTATATGTGTGCATGTATGTATGTATGCCATAATGAAATATACTATTTTGTACACCAACTTAAAACGATCATAAGAGTAGTCCCTTGCCAAAGGATACACAGCTGTCACTGCCCAGTAGGAAATGCAGATTGATAGCAAGATGAAGGTTAACACTGGGTACAGTAACGCACTGGGAAGGTAGCCAATGGCTCTGAAACAAAGCAAATAGTCGATGTGGGAAAAGAATCTGGGTCAGGCCTGCACTTTCTTGATAATTAAATGTTTATCCATTAAAAACCAGAAGCAAGCCTTAGGTTGGATTCTGATGATAGCAGTGATAGATGATATTAATTTTTCTCCAATTAACTATGGATGCAAATTCTGAGCTGGCTTTGATGTTCAAACATTAATTCGCTCATTTTAAGGTAAAGTAGGTGCTTTCCAGTGTCATGTTTGCCTCCTGCTCAAGATTCCTTATTCCTCTTCCCCTTTGAGCGACCTAAGGTTTTGACAGACTACAGTTCTGTAATTTCTTTCTCTGCTTAGTTTCTTAGCTACCTAAAGTGAGAAAAGACCTGATGGACCTTCTGTTGAAGTGTAAGATTCCTTTCCTGATTCTGTACGGTGATCAAAACACAGGATCAGCCTCTGCTGCAGACACTGAGTGCAGGGCTACTTCTTCACAGAGTGGTTCACCCTGTCTTAACAAAGGAACAGCTAGGTCCTCCCCCTCTGCCCTTGGGGAGCCCACACCCACTAACACCCAGGGGGGACAGGGTTGTGGTGTGTTATTACTTCCACCACTTTTACTTTTTACAAACCCCTTGAAGTGACACTTTCTTCTTTTTTCTTTCCCCTCCATGACATTTCCCCAAGTGACAGTTTGTAATGTGGCCCTAGCTAGCTGTCATGGGCAGCTCTTAAGTGGTTGCTTCATCAGTGTCTCCAGATCAAACACACACTCATTTGGAATTCCAAGGATAAATACTAAGGAATCCACTCATCAAATGCACCAACATGTGTACCCATGCTGGCTTGTCTCATTGTAGAGTGTTGCTGTTCTGTCCTGTGCACTCTGAATTTAAGCTGCTAAGAGTCCAAAAGTTTACTCTGAATTCTGACCCATTTATTCCAGATCTTACATGCTCTCCCGCCCCACCTATTAACCCATCACAGTAATGCTGGTCCTTTAATCTTTAAACACACACACAGACACTTAAGGTTATAAGATGTGAGTTGAGTTACAGTAAACTACACAATAACATACAATTTAAGAAATAAATCAAGAAAATCAGTAGTTTCAGAGGATAATGATAGGGCCTCATTTATTGTAAGGGGGGGCTAACCAACGGTTTGTCAGCTGTTTAAACTACTGGCTTCGGGTGGCACTCTTAGTATAATAATATGGCAATTTTGTTAAAACAGTCCTTAGATCCAATTAAAAATCATTTGGTTCTTGGTAGTTAACAACTGTTTCCACCGTTCCATGCAGAGGGCCTGTTGGCTTCCTGGAGCATTTTCTGTGCTCCTCATTCAGACACTGCCTGCATAGGTTACTCTCAAGTGACCTTTTGGAATAGTTTTCAAACTATAGGTATTATTGAATTTTATAAAAGACAGTTTATTTCATAACACTTTAGAGTGAGAGAGGCCCTGGGTATTAAATGTGTCTGAATGATATGTTTTACATACAGAATGTATAGCCAGGCCTCAAGCATCAGCAGCGTGCCCTTTTGAAAAGCACATCATGTGCACACAATGGATAGCACACAATGGATATCATGGAATTATGGTGATTCCTCTCAATCAGTAATATTAACATGTGAGCCACCTCAGAAAAATGTAACCTATGGTACAGCCAACTCCACACAGTACTTCATTCCTTACATTCTGCAAACATACACATGTTCAAATGTGTGTACACTGACCATACAGAGTCTACCTATATGTTCAAATGTTTGTCTGTATAGACTACCCAGAGTCTATCTTAGCTGGCACTATGGTCTGGGAAACAAAACTTGTTAGGGTTGACTTGACCTGTCTAATAAGTGTTCAACTGTTCTTAGTGTTCTTCAATTTCTTCCTTAAAAAGTCCTGGTGTTGTGGAAGGGGGGGCTGCAGGAAAGACAGTTTACTTGGTGAAGGGCTTGTTGCACAGTACAAAGACCTGAGTTAGATTCCAGCACCCACTTAAAAAGCTGGCACCTGGTACACACCTGTAGCCTAGTGCTGAGAAGGCAGAGACAGAAGGATCCAGGAGCTCTCTAACTAGGAAGTCTAGCTGAAAGAGTGAAGTACACATTCAGTGAGATGTTCTGTCTCAAAAACTAAAGTGGATGGCCATTAAGTAAGACATCCAATGTCAATTTCTGGCCTTTGTGCTCATGTGCACACATATATTCACACATACACACACATATTCACACACACATGTGTACATGCACACATATCCACACACATACACATGCATGAACATATGCACATGCACTCGTGTGCACAAACACATGCACATGTGCTCACACACAGACACACACAAAAATATATGCACATGCACAGACACACACACATATACACACATACCTGACATCTACTTTGAGAACACACACACATATGCACACATACCTGACATCTACTTTGAGCACACACACATACACCTGACATCTGCTATGAACACACACACACATACATACACATACACACACACACACACACACACACACACTGGGTAGAATGATCAACCAGAATAGAACACATCTCTGTGTCCTCTTTAGAGGAACATTAAATTTTATTGACAGTTCATAAGGCATGGAACCTAATCTAGTTACTTTTTTAGACTGTTTTTCATCTTCACAAGAATGAAAAACCCTAATATGAGCTGGAATGAGTCCACACTTGCTGGACTAATGTCTCATAAGTTGGGTGAACCAGAGAAGATCCTTGTGGTAAATGTTCCTTTATCTTATCTGGGGGCCAACTCTGTCTTAAAAAATTCCTGAAACCAAATACTCTTGTTACAACCCCTCCCCTAGTTCTAATGCACACCTTTAGGTCACTAATGTCAGTTATAGAAATCCTTAACTTTTAAAATAACTACTCAGTGACTTAAGATGCAGTGGAGTTTGGAAATGTTAAGAAGTAGAAACACATGCATGCATACACCTGACATCTGCTATAAGCACACCCACATACACACACACACACATACACAAATACATACCTGACATCTGCTATGAACATACACACAGACACATGCACATATACCTGACATCTGCTATGAGCACGCACGCACACACACACACACACACACACACACACACACACACACACACAAATACATACCTGACATCTGCTATGAGCACACACACAGACACATGCACACATACCTGACATCTGCTATGAGCACGCACACACACACATACACACACATGCCTGACACCTTCTATGAGCACACACACAGACACATGCACACATGGCTGACATTTGCTATGAGCACGCACACACACACACAGATGCACATGCGTGCACGGGTGTGGGCACACACGTATGCACGCATGCACACCTGACATGTTATGAGCAATGAAACCCTGCACATGCATGCATGGGTGTGGGCACACACGTATGCACGCATGCACACCTGACATGTTATGAGCACTGAAACCCCTTACTTGCTTCCTTCCTTCAGCAGGATGATGGCCACTCGAATCCGAGTCCTGAGGAAGATCAACACAATGATGATGATGACTTCAATGATGAACAAGATGATCACTAAACAAGAAAAGACATTAGTCAGCCGCAGAAGCAAGCATCTTCTGCAAAACCATGAGTTTATCAGCTCATGTCTGCTAGTTCTGATACTACATAATCCAAACAGTGTCCACCCCTACTATGCCAGTCTTAGAAAGTCACTTTCAACCCCTCTAAGAAGTACTAGAAACATAGAGCAGAGCTTTTGTTGGGTTCTGAGTCACCCCATGAATTGCTCCATTTCTCAGGAGTCATAGACCTGGGAAAAGGAGGATGGAGGAAGAAAGGTAGGGCTCCCTTGGTCCTAAGCGAGGAACTATTGGAGAAGAGAGCTCGTAAGGTGACCACTCTGCCCATGGTGTCTGGCTCATTCTGTGACCCTTTCCACCACAGACACTATTATGAAGGTGTCAATCCAAGGGGACATGGGCAGTATCATCTTAGAATCAGATGAGGGGCACAGCACAGTTGATAGAGTGCTTGCTTACTATGCCTGACACTCCAGGTTTGATCTCTAGCACCGGGTATAGTGGGGAGAGGCCATCAGAACTCAAGAAGCAGGGGCAGGGGATGAAAGGGAAGAATTTTCTACAGTTTAGTGTTGGATTGGGATTTATAACCTATACAAGCTGAAAGATATTGTTACTGAAGAAAATGAATCTCGAGGAATACAATGTTCTATGTAAAGAAGGCTGTAAG
The DNA here is from genome assembly GCF_008632895.1 of Mastomys coucha. Taxonomy (NCBI): domain Eukaryota; kingdom Metazoa; phylum Chordata; class Mammalia; order Rodentia; family Muridae; genus Mastomys; species Mastomys coucha. The sequence goes on along the minus strand of NW_022196898.1, from coordinate 101,768,128 downwards.
GCGAGGACATCTTGGGTCACGTGTTGTTCTTACTATTTTGGGACTTTCCTGGATACAGATAAAGGTGAAAAGTCCAGGCCTCTTTCTGCCTCCCTGAGTTGGGTGAACCAGAGAAGATCCTTGTGGTAAATGTTCCTTTATCTTATCTGGGGGCCAACTCTGTCTTAAAAAACTCCTGAAACCAAACACTCTTGTTACAACCCCTCCCCTAGTTCTAATGCACACCTTTAGGTCACTAATGTCAGTTACAGAAATCCTTAATTTTTAAAATAACTACTCAGTGACTGTAAGATGCAGTGGAGTTTGGAAATGTTAAGAAGTAGAAAGTTTGGGATCCAAAGATGGAGAAAACCGTGGTCTGCCAGCAACACACCTGGAAGGTAGGAAACAACTCCTGGGGAAGCGACAAGCCTGACCTTGAAGGCTCTCTTGCTGACAAGCCCGACCTTGAAGGCTCTCTTGCTGACAAGCCCAACCTTGAAGGCTCTCTTGCTGAGCCAGACTGCTAGACAGCTGTTTTGTTCAGGCTGAGCCGTCTCAGTGATGGCGACTCACTGCCTCCCCCAGGGGCTCTACCACCGTGATCCAGGGTTTACAGGATACTCCCAGGACCATGTCTGTAGATGTCAGTTAGCTCCAAGATTCTAAGTCATGGTAGGAACTGACAATGAATCGTTGTGCTTTCTTGACTTTTTTTTTCTAAACAATGCATTTGTTTTATATTTTACTCTTGTAAGACACTTAATCTGAGTCAATACTGTGGGCTATAAAAATTGTTTTCTTGAACAAACCTAAAAAATGATGAAATATATCAAAATGATTCTATCTTCTAAAATCTCACTGTCAAAGAATATTGTATATTAGACTTACACATTTTACACAATGGCATGAAAATGGCTACATTAGAGAAATTCGATTGTCCTTTGAATAGATATACTCTGTTCTCTAAGGGCACAAAACAGAAACATACTTAATATAAAGCAGGCACTATAACTAATCAAATAGGAGACTCAGGCCTGGAGCTAGAGGACTTACGAACTGTAAAAAGTGAGAGGGCTAATAAAAATCATTATTATAGACTTGTTGCTCCACTTGCTTCAGAGTTTTTTTGGAGCAATATACCTTAGGAGGTGGAAGAATGTGGTGGAGACACGTGTACTACAGAGTTTATAACATCTGCCATGGGAACAGAGAAGACAGACCCCTTGTTTAAAATGCTTCATCCTTTAACCTTGCTCCCATTTGCTCTGACTCAGGGCAGTGGCATTGCAGAGAAACCCTGGTCCCAGGCTTTATGATAATAGTGTCACGCTGGGGACAGATTCTCACCTGGCCTTGAATGCCCAGCATTTCCTGGATGAAGAGGCAAACTAGGTTTGAAATGTATGGAGATGGTGCCGCCATGCTGGAATTTGTGTGTGCAAGCAGATGATGCCTACATGCCTCTTCTGTCCTACACTCCTTACTGAGTTTCCTGACACATAAGGGTTGATATGAATGTCAGAAAGGGAAAACAAAATTCAAGACAAAAATCAATCATTTACTTCTTTCATAGATTGATGCCCACAAATCCCTACAATCAAACCATTTTAAATTAATGGCAGCTGGCCTGGGATTCTTCTAATAGTGTTACCTTAGGTGACACAATAAATTCTTAGCAACTTTCCCATTCACAAAAACAAAACCAGTTCTAAACTCGAGTGCATCTATTAACATACTCTTGAGATCTATTGTCCTTCCACAAGATAAATAAACCAATAAGTAATAAAGCTCAAAGACATTTACGCCATCGCTCAGGGATCCATGTGTTCAGCAGGACGCATCAAATTCGAGCTTCCTCTTGGACGAACAAGGTTCCCCATTGTCACCATTTTAACAAAAGTGGCCCTTAAACCTACTCACTCATTGAAAACCAGGTCTCCTTCAAGTGAAAGAACATGTTTAATCTCTGAATCCTGAAGTTGTACATCCAGAACGCTGACCGTGGTTTCTCCTGAATGCTGATGTACTCCACAAAACAGTACCATATTCCTTGAAAGGAAGAGGGAAGACCAATATCCAATGTTATTTTCTCAAGTAGAAGCTACATGCTTACCAAGCATACCTACATAAAAGTGACTGACATGGCTGTTCCTACAGAGTTAGAATCATGTTTGTCTGCAATAGTGTAACTAGGCTACTCTGACTAACAAATGCTTTCTGAATTTACATGGCTTTCTGTGTGCTCCTGGCTTATCACCTTAATAGCCACCAACAGGGCTATTTTAATATGCTATAGTACATCTCTCCCCAAGAAAATGTACTGATATCCTCCAGTTTAGACTCAGAATTACTTTATTACTTACCGGTTTGTTTATCTTATGTAAGGAAGACATATCTTGAGAGTATATTAATAGATGCATTCAAGTTTAGAATTGGTTTTGTTTTGAATTGGGCTGGTCCTTCTAATAGTTTTTATTTCAAATTCTATTTTCTCTGATATTATTATAGCTACTATATAGATCTCTTTTCATAACCACTAATTTTTAAAATCATTGTTTCACTTTTAACTGTTGTGTTTCCTTGAACACTCTGTGAAGTTTGTAAATAACATACAGCTCCAGCTTGCATGTGTACATTTTAATCTGGCTTGATAATTTCCGTTCTGTTTTTATTTACACATGTTATTTTTCTTGTACTTCACTGCCATTGACTCTATTTCTAAAAATCTCTCTTGGAAATTTACTGTGTGCTGAGCAGTCAGGCTCAGAGTGATATTTAAGGAGAAAACACAAAGGCCTTTTGGCTGCCCAGCAACCATGTCAACTATGCCCTTTCTCTCATTTGTCCAATATCTTAGCTATGTGCATTCTAATCTAAAACTTGGGCGATGTTGTTATGTTATAGGACCACAGTTCCCTTACACACTGTTTCCCAAATGACTCTCTTCGCTCTGTGTTCTCCTCAGCTTCACTTATGATGCGGAGTCACTTTCTTTGCTCTCTCTCCTCAAGGCATTAGGAGACACATCTGCTTACGCCCTTGACCCCCCTCGACCCCCTTCACCACTTTCTGACACATGGACTACTTCAGTAGCCTCCCACCTGGTCTCATTGTCTAATTTAGTTTTTATTCTAACAGTTTGTTTATTTTGGTGAATTCCACTTGGTTTGTCTTCACAAACATACAGGCATCTCTGCTGCAGTCTTTGCTGTGGCTTCATCCCTCACTCATTAAATGTTTTATACATATTATATACCTTGCATTTTTTTGCTGCTGGATTTACTGCACATTCCAGTCTGGCACTGTGTATATCCATATCTGACTCCTACCTGTGATGTTTATGCATCTCATACTTTGTCAATTGTGAGCTAAGGGCACTTTTATAAACTTTTACAAGGCCACTTTTTTTTATAGATGGTGATGTCATCTAAAAGGGATCCCCTTTCATAGCCAGAGTAGCTGCCAAACAACATCTGGGTCTCTTTCAGGGTCCTAGACTGACCATAGGAGGGTCTTGAGACTTCAGTGCACCGCCTAGTCTCTCTCTCTCTCTCTCTCTCTCTCTCTCTCTCTCTCTCTCTCTCTCTCTCTCTCTCCTCTCTCTCTCTCCCTCCCTCTCTCTCTCTCTCATATAGTCTAGCTTTTTAATCTACTTATTATGACATATCCACATTTTTATGCTTTAGTAAAATTTAGTGCTATCAAAAAGAATGCTTGTCCAAGACAGTCCCAGAGGCCAGTCACATCAGTCTCACTTACTTACAGTTCACAACCTAATTGTACATTTCCTTTCTGTGAATAGCTTCAAGCTTGATTGCCATGCAATGAATTGCTGAGCTAGCATGCCCTAGGGAGTCAATAGGTAGTGAGCCCGATGGTTTTGTTTGCACTTTGCATGCACTGCCCATTCGCAGTGTCAAGGCTGGTGCACAATCCCAGACTCCTGCTGCTCCAATCAAGTCAGTGATGTCAATGGCAGTCTTTAGTCCATTTCTGCCTTGATGACAATCAAAGAAGGATTGGAGCACACATCTTGAGTCTCCAGTGGCAAATCCAGGTAGGAACACATGATAAGACTAGGGGATAGCAGCTCCTAGGCTCCTCCACCATTGCAGCCTGGCTTCATCTGCCTGTGCAGGGGGAAGCAAGGGAGTACGGTGGAGTGGGTGGAGAATGCCCAAGGAGGGCTGCACGGTTAATAGAAGGTCTTTGAGGGTAATAACAATAACCAATACTGACCATTTATGTCTGGACTCTTCTGATAGCCTGGGATCAATATTTAATTCATTCTATCTTCTGAGATGGAGAGTCTATCACTGGGCTGGTGATACAGATATAGGAGCTAGGTCTTGTCATCTTAAGAAAGTTTTCCATAGTTACTTGGTTATAGAGTACAGAGCCATCCTATAGTCAAGGCTAAGTCCTGAACATGAACCTGCCCACACCCTTCCTATAAAATGAGTAAAACTCTTCAAAGAGCAGAAATAGGAGCTGGTTATTTTTGGTGTCTACTATTATAAAAACTATGTTGCTATTCTAAATCCTGTTGTGGGGGAAATAATTCTTTTTAATATAAATTGCTTTCTATCGTCCCATATGCTGCTTAGAAGGCCAAAAGCAAATGTCTATAATGTTATACCACCCAGAAAGAGCACTTGAATTTCTTTATTTAGTGTTCACATAAGGCCCGAGATGCACAGCTCTGGAGAGATTGAAGTGAACTGAACCCTTCATCCAGTGAGTCTGATTCAGTGTACTTGCCTAGAGGGCCATGCCTCAATATGGAGACTGACTACTAAGAAGGGTAATAGCACCTGATTAAAATTACTATCAGAGCTGATAAAAAATAGATCAAGCTATGCTATCAACAGATCAATTATTGGCATGTTTCATTCATTTACTTCCCCTCCCAATTCCTGTAAGGCCCAAGTCCAAAGGCTGCTAGGGAAAGGAGTAGATTTTTCTTATGGAATTTTTTTCAAGATAATGACAAAAAGAGTTATTAAGAAAATATATGTAAAATTAAATACATTTTGTGAAGTTAATGATCCAAACTAATTGAGCCTAAGGCAAGTAAATACTTTCCAGTAATTGCTAACGACAAGGAAAATTTATTCTGATATCCAGCAAATTTAAGAGGTACATTACCTACCATATCCTATAATTCCAAGCACACCAAATATGAAGAACCAGAAGAGGAATCCAGCTGTGAACCTCAGAAGTATCAAAAAAATCCAACTCAGTGCCATGGCAACAGTCAGGCCGCTAGAGGTAAAACCAACAACAAACAGAGTCAGGTGTGCTGTATGCACCATACCATGAACATCAGGATGGGGGCTGCTTCTATTGGAAATCACTCTAGAATATTCTAGTTTACTGGCTGTACACGTATAGTTCTAAGAAGTACAAACAATTGTTTTCATTAAGGATTTCACATGAAAGAGGAAATCGGAGGCCCTGTGAGGACTTTCCACTGGAGACATCTTGTGTGTCTCCAGAATCCAGAGTATTACTGCTTACTCAAGGAAGTGAGCAGTTCCCAGCTTACAGCTTTCCCTGTGGCCACACTTTTCATGTTGTCCTTCCTTTACACCCTTCCACTAGGTGGCAAATTATAAAATAAGTCCATGGTAGAACTGTGATATTCTGGTGAGTAAGGGAGACACCCCAGGGCATGGTTGTTTGGAAGTAGTAGAACAGACTTTCGGTGGAAAATAAGAATCACCACTGGCCACACACTTGCTGGACTCATGACTTTGTAGTTAGTGATTGCCATGTGTAAATTATCTTGAGAAGTATGAGATCTCCGACACCATCCAACAGCTATTTGGGGTCCCAAGGGATATGGGTACAAGACATGCAGGCAAGATTAGTCTCCTGGCTTTATGGTTTTCTCAAGCATAGGAAGGATGAATATTTTCTATCTGCTTTACTTTCTTCCAGGATCCTGACTGAGATACTAAAGAACTAGGTCCACGCCCCAGTCCCCACCCCTTCCAGGTTAAGGACAGAATGGAGTCTTCTGGCACAATCTCCTCAAAGAGAATTCATTAATACCTGAAATGTGACCAACTCTCCTACCAACTACTTGCATCCTTGGTGAAATTCGCATCAGACAGAGCTTGGTGTCAAAAGCCATCTTCTAAGAGACCTGTCATATCTGTCACCTGACAGATGACAGTATGGTAGCAGAAAGGAGTGTGCATGATTTTAACTTTAAAAGCCTTTCCCTCTTGAAGCTGTAGATGCTTTAATGGTTAAAATTTAAATATGACTGAAGGATTACTTTATTGTATGATTCAAAGGGAATACTTAAAATGGTATTTATGAAAGGTTTGGGAGAAGGACTAAAAATAAAGGTGAAGTGTTTAGGGTGCAGGGATGTAAGTGGTATAGAATGGACACAGGTTTAATGTGTGTTGGGTGAGGTGTGTCCAAGCAAGAATGGGAAAAACAAATTAAGAAATTACCTACTGACATTTGTTTGTGACAGTGAGAACTACTGCCAAGTGAGGCTCCAATTTTGACTATGGAATTGTTGCAGGCAGAACACCAAAAGAGTAGGAGCTCACAAACAGAACTAGCTCTTTACTTGTGAAAATTATTCTTCAGTATTTCACTCACAATACAACGCTAAATTAACTAAATTCTCTGTGGTTAAAGACATGGTATCTAGCTTGTTCCACTCTTAATTCTGTGTCTGAACTCATATTTCTGCATGTCTACTATGTTTTAAGAACTATGCTAGGAAGCTAAAACTAGGAAGATAAAGATAAAACTGAGCTAAGAATATGGAGATGAGTTAGTCACAGTTGTCATCTTAAGGAGTTGATAGTTTAGCTGGGTATGGTAGTCCTTGCCACTAATCCCGGCATGGGTGATGTAGAAGGAGGAAGATGAGGAGTCCAAGGCCAACTTTGGCTATAGGAGACATAGTTTTAAAAAACAAATGAGAATTCAACAAATGGTGCAGGCTCAACTGGCGGTTAGCATGTAGAAGAATGCAAATTGATCAATTCCTATGTCCTTGTACAAAGCTCAAGTCCAAGTAGATCAAGGACCTCCACATAAAACCAGATACACTGAAACTAATAGAAAAGAAAGTGGGGAAGAGCCTTGAGCACATAGGCACTGGGGAAAATTTCCTGAACAGAACACCAATAGCTTGTGCTCTACGATCAAGAATTGACAAATGGGACCTCATAAAATTGCAAAACTTCTGTAAGGCAAAGGGCACTGTCAATAGGACAAAATGGCAACCAACAGATTGGGAAAAGATCTTTACCAATCTTATATCTGATAGACAGCTAATATTCAATATATACAAAGAACTCAAGAAGTTAGACTCCAGAGAACCCTATTAAAAATGGGGTACAGAGCTAAACAAAGAATTCTCAACTGAGGAATACTGACTGGCTGAGAAGTACCTAAAGAAATGTTCAACATCCTTAGTCATCAGGGAAATGCAAATCAAAACAACCCTGAGATTCTACCTCACACCTGTCAGAATGGCTAAGATCAAAAATTCAGGTGACAGCAGCTGTTGGTGAGGTTGTGGAGAAAGAGGAACACTTCTTCATTGCTGGTGGGATTACAAGCTGGTACAACCACTCTAGAAATCAGTTTGTCAGTTCCTCAGGAACTTGGACATAGTATTACCAGAGGACCCAGCTATACCACTCCTGGGCATATACCCAGAAGATGCTCCAACATGTAATAAGGACACAGGCTCCACTATGTTCATAGTAGCCTTCTTTAGTCAGAAACTGGAAACAACCCAGATGTCCCTCATCAGAGGAATGTATACAGAAAATGTGATACATTTGCACAATGGAGTACTACTCAGCTATTAAAAACAATGAATTTATGAAATTCTTAGGAAAATGGATGAATCAGGAGAATATCATCCTGAGTGAGGTAACCCAATCACAAAAGAACACACATGGTATGCACTCACTGATAAGTGGATATTAACCTAGAAGCTCAGAATACCCAAGATACAATCCACAAACCACAAGAAGTAAACTCAAGAAGGAAGGAAGACCAAAGTGTGGATACTTTGCTCCTTCTTAGAAGGGGGAACAAAATACCCATGGAAGAAGTTGCAGGGATAAACTATGGAGCAGAGACTGAAGGAAGGACAATCCAGAGACTGTTCCACCTGGGAATCCTTCCCACATTCAGTCACCAAACTCAGACACTATTGTAGATGACAGCAAGTGTTGGCCGACAGGAGCCTGATATAGCTCTCTCCTGAGAGGTTCTGACAGTGCCTGACTAATACAGAAGTAGAGGCTCACAGCCATCTCTTAGACTGAGCACAGGGTCTCCAGTGAAGAAGCTAAAGAAAGGAACCAAGGATCTGAAGGGCTTGCAGCCCCTTAGAACGAACAACAATATGAGCTACCTAGTACCTCAGAGCTGCCAGAGACCAAACCATCAACCAAAGAGTACACATGGGGGGACTCATGGCTCCAGCAGCTGCTCCAGCAGCAGAGGATTGCCTAGTCAGTCATCAATGGGAGGAAAGGCCCTTAGTCCTGGGAAGGTTCTATGCCCCAGTGTAGGGGAATGCCAGGGCCAGGAAGCCAGAGAGGGTGGGTTGGTGAGCAGGGGGAGGGGGATGGAACAGTTTTTTTTTTTTTTTTTTTTTTTTTTTTTTTTTTTTTTTTTTTTTTTTTTTGGAGGGGAAACCTGGAATGGAGATATCATTTGAAATGTAAATAAAGAAAATATCTAATAAAAAATACTAGTAGTGATGTATTATTTTAAAATATATGATTAATATGTTTGGAGTTATTTAAAATTTATATTGAGAAAAATGTATATTTTCAGTGCTGTTGTAGACAAGTATCTACATAAGACTTCAATTGATTGGTTTTTTAAATCAAATAATTTTTATAATACTCATTTTTATTGTTACAATATTTTATAAATTTTAAAGAATATGACAAAATAAAAAATGAAAGGTATTACAGATATTGAAGGGGGGTCCCTGGGAGGAGTTGGAGTACAAAAAGGAAACAAGAATGTGATATAATTCTATTTTCTTAAAATATGTTTTTAAATGTTAACAAATTCAGATAAATTGAAATCATGTATCTTTCTCATCATAATAAAATAATACTTAAATCAATAAAAATGATATACATCAAACAAAAAAAACAAAAACAAAAAAGAAAAAATAAACAACTGTCAGTTTATCAGAGGAAAGAACCAGATAATTAAAGCACAGAATGAAATGTGTTACATAGCAGATAAGTAGCTATGTGCATGCAGAGGTGTGCAGATATGCTCAATGGATATGAGGAAAACGGGGGAAGTAATGAAAGCTTCATAAGCATCACTAAGCTGGTTTTAAAGGATGACGTGCAAGAGTTGGAGACACAGCTCTCTGGAAGGTGCCTGCCTGGCATGTACAGACCCAGGCCAGAGCTCAACACTTAACACAACTAAAAGGGCCAAGTAGCATGACCCTGAACATCGAGAAGGGTTCAGAAAAATAGGAAAAGTCACACAACTCAGACATGGTATTTCACAGTCAAGGGATGGCAGGCTGTCTGGTACATTTACACTGTATAATTGAATGTCTCATGCCTGTATTCCTAGTGCTTGGAAGGCTGAAACTGGTGGATAGAGTTCAAGGTTACACAGTGGGACCCAAGTCAGCCTAGACTACAGAAAAAGAGTCTTTTATTTGTGTGTGTGTGTGTGTGTGTGTGTGTGTGCGTGCGTGCGTGCGTGTGTGTGTGTGTGTGTGTGTGTGTGACTGGGTGTGTGTCGTCTCTCTGTCTGTGTCTGTGTGCATATGCATGTGTGTGTCTGTTTCTGTGTGTCTTCTGTCTGCCTATGTGTCTGTGTGTGCATATCTTTGTGTTACATGGGTGTGTCTGTCATTATGTGTATGTCATCTGTTTGTTTCTCTATGTATGTTTTGTGTGTGTCTGTGTGTATGCATGCATGTCTGTGTGTGTGTGTGTGTGCATGTGTGTCTGTATGGCTCTGTATGTGTATGTCTGTGTATGTGTGTGTGTGTGTGTGTGTGTGCAGATACCCAAAAGGCCAGAAGGGAGCACCAGAGCCTTGAAGCTGTGAATACTGGCAATTGTTAGGTGCCCAAAGTAAACTGAATTGTGGGCTTCTGCAGGAGCAGCGAGAGCTCTAATCACTGTGGCATCTCTCTACCTGCCAAGAACCTGTCTTTACAATCCAGGTGATATGCAGGGCTATTCAAGAAAGAGCTGGGAGTGTGCTTCAGAAGCTGCACTGGTGTGGAGTCACCAAGCGAGCGTTAACATGTTCTCTGGTCACTAGGGAAACACAGAAGCTTCTCGGCTCTGGAAAGTGGCACAAAGGTAGAGAGCCCAGGCTGAGACATGTCAGGCAACACTTGTTTTTGTCAAGAAAGCAACCCCATACTTTTAAAAAATACACTAATTAATTTATGTATTCATTTTACATCCTGATTGCAGCCCTCCAAGTCCCCCGAAAGCCCCTCCTCTCACATCCCCTCCCCTTTTCCTCTGAGAAGAAGAAGGCCCATCTGTATATCAATTCACCCTGGCTCATCAAGTCACTGCAGGACTAGGCACATCCTCTCCCACTGAGGCCAGACAAGGTGGTCCAGTTAGGTGAATGGGATCCACAGGCAGGCAACAGTCAGGGACAGTGCCCATTCCAGTTGTTAGGGGACACACATGAAGAAAAAGATGCACATATGCTACATATGTGTGGGAACTGGCTAGATCCAGCCCATGCTTGCTCTCTGGTTGGTGGCTTGGCCTCTGGGAGCCGCCAAGGGTCCAGTTTAGTTGACTCTGTTGGCCTTCTGGTGGAGTACCTATCCCCCTTCAGGCCCCTCAATCTCTCCCCCGACTCTTCCACGAGATTCCTTGAGTGCTGACTAATATTTGGTTGTGGGTCTTGCCTTTGTTTCAGTCAGATACTGGGTGGACCTCTCAGAGAACAGTCAGTTATACCACTCTTAGTCATATACCTAAAAGATGTTCCACCACACCACCGGGATATTTGCTCAACTATGTTCATAGAAACCTCATTCATAACAGTCAGAAACTGGGAACAAACTACGTGTTCTTCAACTGGAGAATGGAAAACGAAGATGTAGTTCATTTACACAATGGAACAGTACTCAGATATTAAAAACAAAGACATCATTAATTTTTACAGACAAATGGATGCAACTAGAAAATGTCCTGAGTGAGGTAAAACAGACCCAAAAGGACATGCATGGTATGTACTCACTGATAAGTGCATATTAACCAACAATACGAGATAACTATAATCCACAGACTCAAAGAAGCCAAGTAACGAGGAGGACCCAAAAGAAGATGCTTGAATCTTACTCAGAAGGGGAAATAAAATGGACAACAGAGGTGGATGAAGGGAGGAAGGGTAGGAAAGGGGATCAGGCATAGGGAGGGGGTGAGAGAAAGACCAGAAATCAATGGCAGAAGGGGGTGGAGAGGGATATCTCTAGGATATGCTAGAGACCTGGGATGTGGAGGCTCTAGGAAGTCTATGAGGGAAGACTCTAGCTGAGACTCCTAAGAGTGGGGATATGGAGCCTGAAGTAGCCAACTCCTATAGTCAGACAGGAACCCCAGTAGAAGGATAAGGACACTAACCTATCCACAAAACCTATCACTCAATATTTATCCTGCCTACAAAGATGTGCAGGGACAAAGAGGGAGCAGAGTCTGAGAAATGGTCAACCAATAACAGGCCCAACTTGAAACCCATCCCATGGACAAGCACCAATCCATGATACTATTAATGATACTCTGTTAAGCTTGCAGACAGGAGCCTAGCCACCCCATTCTTCACCCTTACATCTGGAAATTTAAATCTCCACCTTCATTTGTGTTTTAGGTTTCTCAGAACTAGAACAGACCTTAGTGGTAATGACTATCATGTGTGAAGAACACAGTAAAAATTACAAATGATCCTTTTTGGGTCAAGGGAGAGACATAGGAGGGAAAAGAACCAAGGAAGTCAAACTATGCCCACTGTCTGTGACATATGGAGAGCAGAACACAGCTCCAGACCCTGGGGCAGGCACTTGGTATATGTACCAGTTCTGCTAGTTCTAGTAGTAAATTAATATAGAGACTTGAACCTTACAGTCTTATGGGCATACTTTCAAATATGTTTACCCTGTCCTTAAACCAAATGTGAAAAAGAAAATTATCTTGAGGGCTGAGTCCACTTTTCAGCCTTTAATAAGTAATTTAGAGTCTACAAAGGTCCCCAGAAAGAAGCCAGAGAAGAAACACAAGGTCTCACTCACAGGAGAATCCATTTCCACGAGGTCAAATAGTCTTCAAGCAGCTTCAGCCCGATCGTCCTGGCATTGATCACATCACTAATGCCACTGAGTTCAACGAAGGAAAAGTTTATTTTTGATTAATTATTATTTTCCATTAGTATTGGGGAAAAAGTTCTTATAATAAAAGAGACTGCAAGATTCGATGGGAGGCATGGTCTTAGACAGCATCTGCCGCAGTGACCCTTTTACTAGCCTCAGTAATCTACTGACTGTCGCTTCAGGATGCCTCAAGGGTGACTGATAAGTTTATCACACACATAAGTACTAAAGTGGTACTTTATCATTTTGTATAATAATAGGATGTATCAAAAACGAAGACAGAAATGCAAACGTACTTTGCAGCCTCCCTGAGTTCTACAATATTCCTGGTCTGCCCACTTCCGTCTTGAAAGTGCATCCCTTTTCCTAAAGTCAAGGTGCCATTGAGAGCTGAAAGGTCAGGTACACATCTCTGCAGAACTGTGAAAGAGAGAACCACAGTCAACACTCTTGCTCACTGTTCTTTCCTTTTAAAAACTGTCTGTGATCTACAGCTAAGTTCTTGATGGGTGTGAAATGTGCTCAGGAGAGACAGTTAACTGTCCTTCATCGACACCTCCAGGGTTTCCTGCTGGTTGTGAAATGAAAACATAAACAGCTATCAGAAGCCATATCCCAATCTGCTCATTCTCTTACAAATAAAAATTCGTTCAGTGCAAGGGTAAGATGCATAAGCTAAGTGACATTGGCTCACGCCATATATGCTGAACACATTTTAATAGAAAAGTTACAGCTGTTGGTATGATGGGGAGGAGTTGAGGGCTGTTGCTTTAACAGGTCTTCATTAGGTCTGGGGATGCAGCTTAGTAAGGAGAGCTCCCGGGGTTCGGTCCTGAACACTGAATGATGTGGTAGCACACACCTGTGATCCCAGTATTTGAGAAGTAGAGGCAGGAAGATCAGAAATTCATGGACACTCTTGGCTATCCAATGAGCCTAAGATCAGCTGGAATATATAAGAGCCTCTTATGAAAGTAGTTTTCAGCATTCCTCAGTGAAACTGTGGAAACTGGAGATTTGTAAATGATCCCTGGAGAAGCAAGATCCTACTCAAACTTCAAGCTCCTATAAAGACTGGACTTCTATTGATGAATTCTTAATAACTTGCCTCCTTGCCAGAGATATTATCTACATGTTGTTGAAGGATAGAAACTGTCAATGGGGTGGGGTAAGGGGAAGGGTCATACTGTTTTAGAGTAATGAGAGACTGGTGTGATTTCTGTGAAAAGTTAAATCATTGCTCGGTCATCTGCGGTCTTATTTTGATTAAATGGTATCCTGGCCTCTATAAATGTTTCTTTTAATTGATTGTTACAGTACTGGATAGTGAGTGTATTTTAAAATATTAGAGCCGGGATTTCAAGTGAAGAGATGAAAGAATTCAGAAGTGGATAGATAATTTTCATACTTTTTTCTTGTAAGTAGTGTCACTAATTTACATGTGGAGCTTGAACCTAAAACATTGAAGCATTGGATGTGGGGAATGAGCATCTTATGAAGCCCTTCGTGGGTTGTCTTGTCTTGCCCATCTATCTCAAAGCCTGATGACATAGATGATTTCCTTCATAATGCCCCTGTGTTCCTCCTGTTCCTTCCCTCCCCTCGAGCAGTTCCAAGATGGCAGCATCTACAATCCCTCTCTGCTCACTCTCAGTCCCGAGAGCCTCGCTTCCCACTTTTCCCAAATGAGCTTACCCTACTAATTCCCCAGTGGGGTTCTTGACACATAGCAGGGCTCAGGATATTTCTTCTCTCCCATTTTTTCTGGTCTTTTTGATCCTATATATTCCATACGTTTAAGTTCCCACCTAGAAGACTCCCTGGCTGTCTTTCACATGTTATTTGGCAGTCATTTTCAATCTGTTAGCACTCATTAATGAATAGGCTCAGAGTAAAGTTGGAAAGTAGAGCAAATATGAAGGAAAATTACAAAATGACACCCTGACCAGGCACCCACAATGAACTGTGCGTTCTTACTGACCACTTTCCTGCCTATCTCTCTTCTGTATCTTTCCATTTTTAGAAATCAAAATGATACAGGAAATAAAATTCAATTTTCTTCTCCCTCTCACATAATTTTACTTTGTTTCTTTTTATAAACAGTTTAAGGACTATATGTTATTCGTTGTACATTGTGCCACTAAAATCAACTCAAACAAATCAGTAGCCTTTCTCTACTCAAATGATAAATAGGCTGAGAAAGAAATTAGGGAAATGGCATCCATCACAATAGTCACAAATAATATTACATACTGTGGTGTGACTCTAACCAAGCAAGTGATCCTCTGTTAGGAAGAACATAAGCTGATTGGAAGGTTGACCTCAATGTCTCTTTCATTCCTTCATTAGACTATGGGAGATTATAGGTCACTTGTTCATCTTACATCCCCAATGTCTATTTGAAAATGTGATTTAACAAAGATATAATTGTGAGGACAGTTGGTTCCCGCTTTCCCATTAGAAGTCTCAACACTGTTCTTGACCACATATAGTAGTGTTAGGGCTTCCTGGTGATTGCCGGTTCATGCGTGGACCAGTACCTCTGCTGCAGGGTCTATAACAGGCTGGGAAAGATAAAGGGGATGCTCAATACATGGATTTTGTGGCAGCTAATTCAACATTCTTGACTTTCTACTTAGATTGGTGCCTATTACTTTTCTTCTGTTTTAGAAGAACTTGTGGAAGAATTGGGGAATAGAAAAACAGGAAAAAGAGAGAAAATGACCAGTTTTGTCCTCGTCCTACTTCCTCGGGCAAACAACTTAATATTTTTGGTATACTTCTTTGTGATCGTTTTCCTTAAATGATTCCTGGAATTCATTTTAATTTCTACATGCTTGCCACCATAATGTCTACAACAGTTTGCATTTTGCTGAATATTTTACATATATATACTTTATTCTATTTATTAGGTCTAAAATATTTCCTCTCAAAACACACTGTATGATTCCAGTGTTCTCTTGCCCTTGGAGATTGTAACTTTTCATTTCCTTCTGGCCTCCACCATCTATGCTTTCTGTGTTCTGTATTAATTGTTCTGCCTTACTCCATATGAACTCTGGTTTAGAAATTTTTGTGCAAGTGCTTGTAGGGACACATATAATCACACTGGTGGCTTCTTAAAACCAGTCCTATCACTTTCCAGTGTTCTTATGTAGTAAAACCTCCGACCTCATATAGCTCTGGTAGAAATGTCCCAGTTGGAATGAGGCCAGGTATGTCCAGAGACAGCTCTCCTAACTGACTCTGGGCTCTCAGGGCAGGAACAGAATCATTCTCAGCCATGGTTTTATCAACTGTGAAATAAGAAAGTTAAATCACATTTTTTTGTAGATTCTATGCTTCAACTGTAAATTAATGAACACTTACAAGGTCTGCTCGGGTACACTGCTAGAGGACAGTCACCACTGGACAGAAGATCTCTGAGACTCTGGAAAGGAAGGTAGGTTATAGTGACACTTCAAAGCCAGCAACGACTGCTTCTGCTCTCAATATCAGAATTTTGAGTTCTGAGTCTTGAGTCCGCACTTTATTTTCCCAAATCATTTCCCCACTGTGTAAGCTTATCACATAAAAATTCTTGTTTAAAAAAAATGCCTGTAAATGCTCTAAATGAACCAACAGAGATTTAAAAAAAAATCTTATAAAAGCAAGACGTACCCGTGAAGATATCTTAGTCATAGTCTGAATCTCTGACTCTTAATCTTTTTCTAGAAAACCATCATTTTCTATAATGTAACAACCAATGGATAGTATTTAATATAATAAAGCTTTAGAAATCTCGTGATGTTTAACCTAGGTAAGGGTAGACTTAGAAATTTTTTATTGCACTACTTTAGTCTCTCTCTCTCTCTCTCTCTCTCTCTCTCTCTCTCTCTCTGTGTGTGTGTGTGTGTGTGTGTGTGTGTGTGCGCGCATGCTAAGGCATACATGTAGAAGTCTCAAACTGCCAGATTCCGTCTTCTCTTCTTATCATGTTGGGGTCAGTGTTGGGATGAAGTTCAGCTGAGGTGGATAGCACCCTCATTAGCTAAGCCACGTAGCACTCTGCTTTTGTTTTTTTTGTTTTTGTTTTTTAAAAAAAATTTTATTGTATTATGATGAGAAAAGTTACATGATTTCAATTTATCTGAATTTGTTAACATTTAAAAACACATTTTAATTAAATAGAATTGAACCACATTCTTGTTTCCCTTTTGTACCACCACTCCTCCCAGAGACCCCCCTTCAATACCTACAATATCTTTTATCATATTCCTTAAAATTTATAAAATATTATAACAATAAAAATAAGTATTATAAAAGTTGTTTGATATAAAATAACAATCAATTTAACAGTCTTATATAGATGCTCGCTACAGCAATACTGAAAATACATTTTTCTCAATATAAATTTTAAATAACTCCAAACATATTAACTGTATACTTCAAAATAATACATCACTACTAGTATTTTCTTAAATGAACATGAATATATAAAGTCTTTTTGTTTGTTTTGTATTTAGTAGAGTTTAAAATCTTGGATCTTACTGTGGTACAAGCCCAAAATAAGAACAAGTTTTAGACATTGGGTTTCATTGTAATAAGACTGTATTTCAATGACCCTCACATCACCAAAGGATTTTACCTCCATTGTAGCTAAGCTGAGAGTTGATAGTTCTGCTGCACCAAGAAATAAATTGTAGGCTCGATTTTTGGATACAGACTTCCTGCTATGGTCAAAGCTACTTGATTTGAGTGAGTGACTTCATTCTCAGCCCACAGAGAGCAGGTTACATTCATTTAAGAAATGGTGTAGGTATTAAGATGGTCTATCCATAAAGTCATTCACCAACTGTTTCAATGAACAATGGTTCTGCTTGGAGGGTGGCATAGATATTAGGTGAGGGTAAGAATTTGGTTCATTAGCTGTGATAATTTGGAAAAGCATTCATCTCAGAGAAAGAGTAACTTATAAAGTCCTCTTCTTCAAACTTAGCACTCTGCTTTTGTAATGGTAATTCTAGTTGACATAAAATCCTAGCTCTTGTCAGCAACAAACCCATCCAGATGTAGAAAAAATCTCTGTGTCATGCATTAGCTGGAGCTCACTAAGCAGACCTAAGAGTCTTTCCTGTCCCAGAAGTATAGAGAGTGATATATCATCAATGATGCGACTCTTTGTCTACACACAGTGTATACCATGAATATCCTGTGTTTTGGTGTGTCCTTAAAGTGGCACAGCATGAGTGTTCTGAGTGTGTCCTTACAGTGGCACACCACGAGTGTTTTGGTGTGTCCTCACAGTGGCACACCATGAGTGCTTTGGTGTGTCCTTAAAGTGGTATAGCATGAATGTTCTGAGTGTGTCCTTACAGTGGCGCACCATGAGTGTTCTGAGTGTGTCCTCATAGTGGCACACCGTGAGTAGTTTTGAGCGCCCAGGTAAACTTGTGTTTTACTAGAAAGGCACCATTAACACTCATTTCCTAGATCTGGCATTTTTTCCAGCAGCAAATTGGCCTGTTCCACGTAAGATCAAAACAGCAGCTAAATTCCTTCCAGGTGTGAACTTGAGTACACATACCTTCACAGGATTGGCCTTGGCCTTGCAGAACTGGCGATAGTATTCCCAGTAGTTTTTGTCTTTTCTGTTCAAAAACTGCATGTCCAAGTAGGTGAGGAATGTCTCTGGGCACCGGGAAACGCAGATCTGTGGAGCAGAGAAGCATAGGGAAGAGAGTGACGGAGTAAACCAAGAAGGTGTCTACAAGGTCGGATGGTCTTCTGAGCGCCTCACCAGTATGAAGAGGAAAGCATCAATTTCCATCTAAGTGACTGTACTGGCTGGTTTTGTGTGTCCACTTGACACAGGCTGGAGTTATTACAGAAAAGGGAGCTTCTGTTGGGGAAGTGCCTCCATGAGGTCCAGCTGTGGGGCATTTTCTCAATTAGTGATCAAGGGGGTAGGGCCCCTTGTGGGTGGTGCCATCTCTGGGCTGGAAGTCTTGGGTTCTATAAGAGAGCAGGCTGAGCAAACCAGGGGAAGCAAGCCAGTAAGAAACATCTCTCCATGGCCTCTGTATCAGCTCCTGCTTCCTGACCTGTTCCAGTCCTGACTTCCTCTGGTGATAAACAGCAATATGGAAGTAAGCTAAAATAAACCCTTTCCTCCCCAACTTGCTTCCTGGTCATGATGTTTGTACAGGAATAGAAACCCTGACTAAGACAGTGACTTAAATCGTGTTTCTAGTATTATTGTGTGAAATTAAGTTGACTATAGAATGCTACCAACCTGGACTTCTTGCTTTCTTGGTTTTGCATAAAAACAAGATGTTAAACAGTAGTTCTGTGCTCGGGTTTTTAAATCAGCATATACTGCATTAGAGACCATTTTAACATTTTCAAACCAAGTGTTTTCATGCTTCTTTCCTACTGCCTCCATCCAGTTGCCCCTACTGCCTGCTTCTATCCCCTATTTCCTTTTTCAGGACCCACATGTCCTTTTCCCACCTCCATCCCTCCTCATGACTTAATGTCAACCTGTCCAGGGAAGTGTAATGTTAAGTAAGGCAACCCAAACTCAGAAGGCAAGCTAGTATGGTCTCCTTCAGATGTAGATTCTGGCCCATGATGTGTACATATATGTGTGTGTAGCATATACACACATACAAGTATAAGTGTGGGTAAAGTTTAAAAATTCTAGACAATTTTTCTAAGTTGATAAATGTAGATCCAAAAGTAGTTGTGGGAAGGAGAAGTCTCTGGATGCTTCACTCAGATTCTCCAGATAGCAATACTGTGCATGACTATGAGGTAATATAACCACTCCCCTCATTTGGATTATACTAACTTTATATCCATTCAGTGTGTACCTGTGAGGGACACGACTGTGTGCAGATTTGGGGATTTCTACCATGGGAAAATGATAATTTTTTTGAAAAAAATCTCTTTTAAAGGTTTTCATTTGTGTGATTTGTGTATGTGTGTGTACATATGTGTGCACACTCATGTAGATACATGTCAATATGTGCAATGTGCATGCAGGTACCCCAAGAGTGTAGAACATTTTCTGGGGCTGGAGTTATAGAATGTTGGGAGTCATGTGACATGGGTGCTTAGGAAATGAACCCAGGTCCTGTCATGACTTTTTTAATGAGGCATTTCTTATAATTGCCTAAATTAGTATATGGCTGAGTCTATGTACATTCTAGGTTAGAATCTTGCTTTGTTTATTGTATGAATAAAATGACATTGAAATATTCTGACAGTTGTTAATGTACATGGGAAATATTCATCAGCATGTCTGTGAGTTTCCCATAATTCTGAAAACATAATTACAATTTGTCACCATGAAAAATAAGCCAAATCTAGATATCTGCCACAAATAATCACCATAAACTCTCTTATCAACACTATGTAGACATGGTCAAGAGAGGTTACACATGCAATTACTTTACAGAAATGGACTTGGGGCACATCATGTGACAAGCCAGGCCACCTGTGCAATTATTTTACAGTAATGGACTTAGGGCACATCAGTGACAAACCAGGTTACTGTGGTCATCCACAGAGCCATGACAAAGTGACAGCAATCCAATGTGTAATTCTACTAAAAAATGGTAGGAACAGGGGAAGCACAGACTGTTGGTTTTGCTTTTGCTTCTGATTTTAAAAAGGAATAAAAGCTCCACCAAACTGAGAGAGCTGCATCAACTTCTTTGCATCCTATCAGCTCAGCTCCCATGGGAATCCTTGACCCAGGCTATCCATCATCTCCTGCCAAGCCTTTAGTAATTATTCCTTTTCAATGTTTTAATACTTTGACAATGTCATAATGATATCATGGATTTCATAACCCATTACTTCTCTTTCTCACCTTCTTCCCACCCCTGTTGAACTCTCTTCTTTCTTTCTTTCTTTTCCTCTCTCCCTTCCTTTCTTTCTTTCCATCATCAGCAACTTATCAGTGACTACATGGCTGACAAAGATGACTCCTCACCATGCACCCAACCATCAACTGCTAATGGTGCTTCAGGCTGGAGCCAGGCTTCATGAGCTGCTCCTCCATGAGATGGAATGCTGATGGGCCCCCTCTCGTACATGGATGCTGTGAACTCATGGATACAATACCATGTTTTTCCAGAAGACTGCATTTCAGAGCAATGTATTTCATCCTCTCCCTCTTAGACTCTTTCTGTGCATTCCTCTACCACTTTCCTTGACTCTTGGAGTAGATGAAGTAGACATGCTGCTTAGGGCTGATTGGTTAACAGTAACTTATCCTCAGCACTATTTATAGCTTTCATGTTGCTTCTTCATCTGTGAACCCTGTGAGCTACAATGTCAAGTGGCCATTAAGATGTGCCACTGGTGCATTAGCTGCATGACTGTTATGTTGGTAACCAGATGCTTTCTGATTAGATGTGAAGCCCACTCTACAGGAGGGAATTTAAACCTGATACTAAAAACCCATTCAAAGATGCATAGACATTGAATATACAGGCCCGGGGTGGGGTGGGGAAAGCTACTACTGTTGTTTTTCTGAATGGAAGTGTTGTAAAACTGTCTTCTATATGTTTATGTTTATATTTTTATATCCAGAGGTTAGTATCTGTCTCAGTATTGTTTAGTGAATCTTCTGTTTGCAGGAGGTTATAAATAATGCAGAGATGAATCAAAGTGCTGGTCAAAGTGCTGCTAATTATTTTACTGGCAGTGCAGCAAAAGCACAGCTTCCAAGTGAGCTGCTTTCACACCTTTTGACATATTGCTACTGTCTACAAGGGCACTTGGTGTTGACCACACGACTCAGTAGGAGAACTAAATGCATGCCTCAGGTCTCGCAGTAATGTTGTGTGATAGCCGCAGGAGTCCAATGTCTTCTAAAAGTTTGACAGCATAAGACAAGCCATCTCCACATTCACTATTCCATACGACTCTCCTTTACACCTACTCACATACTTGTGCACTCTCTGCCCCTCGTCTGTCTGTCTGTCTGTCTGTCTGTCTCTCTCTCTCTCTCTCTCTCTCTCACACACACACACACATACACACACACACACACATACTCACATACTTCTAGCAGAAGCAGGGAAGGTCTTAAAGCTGTATGTAGAGACAATGACAGCATCCAACACGTCCACATGTTTTATAAGAAGGTCAAAGTTATTATCGATAAGAATGGGAAAAGTTCACTCTGATGGGAGTCAGGATGAATAAATCCTCAACATGTTAGGAGATTCCTCAGCGAAATGCTAGCTTTGACTCTGCTCATAACATGGTGGAAGACAGAAGAAGATGGATACAATTTGGTGCATTTATTAAAGTGAAAACTCAAAGAGCCAATATTCTTCTGAGATTCATATAATGCGAGGTACTGCTTCTGAGACCCCAACAATTCTATACTTACAAATACACATAGAATGTATACTACATATACAAACTGGTGCATTGGCAACATGAAGAAGAAAGCAATTAAATGGAAAATAATGTAGTTCGTCAAAGAGAATCATAATGAACTTCAACAACATAAATGAGCTTAAACAACAACAAAACCATAGCAACTGCTCTTTCCTCTTTTCCTCTATCAGACCAAGTTGTTCACTTCAAGTGAGATGCTGATTAGAAGCAATCAAGATGTAATTAGCCAAGAAGGTCACACTGAAGCTGGGTATCTGAACTGATGCTGGCCCATTATTCAAGGGCTTATGACAAACTTCTGGATCACACTGCCAGTCGACAAAAATATTGTGCACAGAATATAGATAGCTCTAATCTATGAATACACTGCTGCAGGGCTGACTAATGCAGAATGCACAGCTGCAGCTGCAACATATCCCACCGAACTGCGATCCCCATGGGTTTCACAGGGCACTTTCAACACCATTCTTCATTGTTACGGTATCAGTTTTGGTGATTCAACACTATTATAAATAAGAATTGTGTACCTTGGAGAGTGAGTTGTACTGAAGATTAAAATACTATATTTGTTATATATTCGTCACATACACATACATATATATCCTAGATAATCTAGGAAATCATTTATGAAACTACCAACCAGGCGACTTTTTGTTTTGTTATAGGCATGTTAGTGTGTATGGTATAGTGGAGAGAGTAGGAAGGTGTCATTCATTGATTTACTGGATCATTCTCTCCACAGACATTCACTGATCACCTACTCTGTGGGATTAGAAATAATGTGAAAACAGTGGGAGACAAGTCTGGTAAGAAGCCTTAGCCTCACGGTGTGTGTCCCTTAATTCAGGGAGAGAAACAACAAGACATTTCTTTTTAGTGAAATTGTGTGTGTGCATATATGTTTGATGTGTATGAGTCTGGAGATTATCTATTCCAACAGATACAGAAATCAAACAGAAGAAACACAAGAACCCTGAAAGAGCAATGAGGCTCTTCCAAACAATCACACTCCTCAGGAATTTACCCAAAGATGCAGAAATGGCTGGAGCAGCTGACAAAGACTTCTGGACTGTGATCACTTGTAGAAGCAAGCAGTTGCCATCACTGAAATCCCCTAGTCACTGTGACAGAATTTATCTCCACCTTAGCTTTGATTGAATGTGAATGCATATGGCATCATGCTTACATCCTCTTACGGAAAGCAGACTCGAATGGGATCTCTGAACCCTCTCACCCAGCATGTAAGGGACGGCTAAGAGCAGCCGGAAGGCAGCCAGCCTTACCTGTGTGGTCGAGCACTGTAGCCGAAGCATTGTGGAAACACTGGTGCATTTAAATATGTTGAAGTAAAACAGAATTGTCTTGTTCCTGTTTTAAAAAAGAAAACATAAATAAATCTTTTTAGTGATAGTAGGAATGCACACCGAACCACAGAAACTTTGAATGCATTGCCTTTAAAGGTCAGCTCCATTTGCGGTATCTGGGTGCAGCATTTTCTCAGACTCCCTCTACATCACCTAACAATCCAAGCATTGTTTTGTAATTATTAAAAGTTGAAATAATTGTCCACCAGCAAGACTGTATAACATGAGGCAAATGATCACATGGTATTGGGAATTATGTTGACACTCGTGTTTAAGAGAAGAAATTAATAATATTATTAATAATGCTAATACTAATAATATTATTTTAGAGAGAAGCTTACTTAAAAGATCATGAAAATACTATTTTACTATGTATTAGTGTAGAAATTAGTATTATGCAAAAAGAAATCATCACATCTAAATTTGGGGATTATATTTCTTTATTTAATTTTTATATTTAAGGATTTCTTTAACATAAGCATGTATTTGGTGGTGTAAAAATAAACAGTAGTTACCCTTTCTATTGCAAATTATAGTAAGTGGCAGTCATGAGCTTTCAATAGAATATTACCCTGCCATTTGATATTCTCTTTATATTTCAATTATTTCATTAGGGAGATGAAAACAATACCAGCCCTGCCTACTTTGCAGTGGTGTGGTAAGAACCCAAGATGATGCTGGACTGGAACAGCTGTTCAACTTCAGGGAGCAAAGGGAAACTATGGGTATTGATTGTAGATTCTGCTTCCTCTCCTCATCGATCCCCAGGAGCCACGCCTGGATTCATGGATGGGGAATTATCATCCTTTCTCTAAGCTCTCCGGTGAATTTAGAAACTGATGGTCTCTACGTCTTAGGAATCCCAGCCCCAGGGCTAGGGGTGTAGCTCAATTGGTGAAGTACTTGCCTAGCATGCATGAAGCCCTGGGTTTGATCCGCAGCACCCCATAAAATCCAAGCACATCATTAATGTCAGCACTTGAGAGGTAAAGGCAACTAGATCAGAACGTCATAGTTTTTGTCAGCTACATCACAATTTTGCAGCCAGATTGTATGAGACTCTGCCTCAAAAACAGAACAAAAGAAAAAACAAACAAACAAACAAAAACAAAAACCACCAAAAAGCCAGAGCTTTAACAACTCAAGAATAATTTTCCCCAAGAACTTGTCCAATCTCCTACTTAATTATTGAGACTACAAACGTGGCATAAATTTATGAAGGACACTTGAAAAAGCCTTTCTACATAAGATCAGACCCAGGAATGTAGGAGAGTCTCTGTGGGAGTTCCCCCAGTCTTTTCCTTCTCTCCCACACCCTGCCCCTGAGCATCTAAGCAGGAATGGTAGGAGGGAGCAGACTGGAGAAAGAGAGCTGTTGGTAAGTGTACTGGCTGGTTTTGTGTGTCAACTCCACAGGCTGGAGTTATCACAGAAGGGAGCTTCAGTTGGAAAAGTGCCTCCATGAGATCCAGCTGTGGGGCATTTTCTCAATTAGTGATCAAGGGGGCAGGGCTCCTTGTGGATGGTGCCATCCCTGGGCTGGAGGTCTTGGGTTCTATAAGAGAGCAGGCTGAGCAAGCCAGGAGAAGCAAGCCAGTAAGGAACATCTCTCCATGGCCTCTGGGTCAATTCCTGCTTCCTGACCTGCTTGAGTTCCAGTCCTGACTTCCTCTGGTGATCAACAGCCATGTGGAAGTGTAAACTGAATACACACTTTCTTCCCCAACATGCTTCTTGGTCATGATGTTGTGCAGGAATCGAAACCCTGACTGAGACAGCAAGGAACAAGAGACTTAAGTTTCATTGACGGAGGTGGGTTGTCTTTCCATGAGAGCCTCTTATGGAACCCGAAGGTGCCCCAGGAAGGACAGACCAACACATTGTTTTGCAGCTGATGACCTCGCCTGTGGAAGACCTGCCTCCGTGCCTCTTTGAAGAAGCAGAGAAGAGAGGACTTAAAGGAGTTCATGGGCCAGAAGGCCATGATGAGGCAGCATGGTGCAGAAGGACTGGAGTCAAATAAATGTGCTTGGCTCTTCCTGGCTCTAGAAACCTCGGAGGTGACACACCGGGAACAGAACTGCAGGTGTGTGGAGGGGAAGAAACCAAGCTGGCATTTCACTTCAAACAACTAAGTAAGGAATCTCCAGTGTCTCATAAGAGAAGTGGTGTTTGCATGGGTATGTGAATGTGTAATGCAGATGTGTATGCACACATGTGCACATGCATGTGGTGGCCAGACATTGACACTGGGTTTCTTCTTTGACCTCCACCTTATTTTTATGGAGAAGAATCTTCAATCACCACCTTCTTAAACCAGCCTAATTCCTAACTACATTCTAAACATCTGTCACCTTACTTCAACCGACTAAGAACATCCTGTCTCTCATAAGAGATGCTCTTGTTATTATATGGCACTAGGTTATGTAGTAATGCTCACAGATGGCCTGGGGAGCCATCTCTTTGCCTCTATTTTTTCAGACAAGATATCTCATCCATTTGGGGATTTAGATAACTGACTGTCAGAATGGCTGATTAATGCATTCTGAGGCTCTGCCCCTCCTCTGTCCTGTGGGTGCAGAAGCTGATAAGTGAAGAAGCACCTATCTTGAATGGAATTTTATTTGACCATAAAGAAAAATGAGATTATGAAACTTGTGGGAAAATGGGTGGATTTAAACAGTATTGTATTAAGTGAAGTGACCGTGCCTCAAAGGGTTTTATCTACCCAGACCTTAGCTCTCTCTTTCCCTCTGTGTGTATGTGTGTGTGTGTGTTTGTGTGTGTTTGTGTGAGTACACACACATGTGTGACTATAGCCTGTGTAAGTAGAAAGGTGACCATGGAGGGGAAGGACATGTTTGTGTGGAGAGCAGCAAGACGTGGAGGTGGACTGGAGTCTAAGGGGGTAGAAGTGGAAGGGCACACAAGCAGCAGGGAAGTGGGGAGAAGAGGCACAAGGAAGATCACCACAAATAAATTCTGGGGAAGTCATATGAGAGAAAAAGGCATTTCCAGAACTCCGCACACCTTCCTCTTGTGATCTCTGATCTCAGGAAGGTAGCCAAGGATGTCCCCCACCAAAACAGTTAACAAAGAAGGGAGCTTTCTCAGCAAAGAGAAACCAAGAACAGAGTGTGCATTCTAAAAGAATGGTTGCTGTTTAGTTGAAATTAAAATTTAACTGGGCATTCTGTACATTACTTTCTCAATTTGCCAACTTTTGAACAATGTTCAAAGTTTGTGAGAAACCTACAATTAACCAGTGTTCCTGAGTGAATCAAAATCATGGCCATGCAGTGAGGTAAAGATGGCCATCTACTGAGGTAAAGATGGCTATGTACAGAGGTAAAGATGGC
>NW_022196898.1:101722434-101741532 GCF_008632895.1 Mastomys coucha | reverse complement strand
AAGATGGCTATGTACAGAGGTAAAGATGGCCATGCAGTGAGGTAAAGACAGCCATGCAGTGAGGTAAAAATGACCATGTACAGGGGTAAAGATGGCCATGCAGTGAGGTAAAGACAGCCATGCAGTGAGGTAAAAATCACCATGCACTGAGGTAAAGATGGCCATGCACTGAGGTAGATCTTTAGAGAAAGCAGACTCCTGGGAGGGAGAATTATTTGAATCTGAACATGGGTGGTGGTCCTGGAGATGGCTCTTTGTATTAGTTAACACTAGACAAAGCAACTGAAGGAGGAAGAAGGTTATTTTAGGCTCATAGATGCACGTTATGATGGGGAGTCATAACAAGATCATGAGACTACTGATCACGTTGCATTCATGGTCAGGAAATGGGAAGCTGTGAATGTCGGGGTTCCACATGCTTTCTCCTTTTAATGCACTCCAGGACCCAAGCTCAGGAATGGTGCCCAGCCAATGGTCCTTCCACTTGAAATTGACTTAATTTAGGAACTCCTCCCTCACAAAGGATGTGCCAAGGGGTGATTTACATTGTGATTCTAAATTGTGCCAAACTGACAAGCAACATTAACCATTATAGTACTCAAGATAAAATTCATAACCAAGCCGGGCAATGGTGGTGCATGCCTTTAATCCCAGCACTCAGGAGGCAGAGGCAGGCGGATCTCTGAGTTCGAAGCCAGCCTGGTCTACAGAGTGAGTTCCAGGACAGCCAGGGGTATACATAGAAATCCTGTCTAAAAAAAATAATCATAACCAAATAAAAATTTTATTAGAATTCTGTGTGTAGTCTCTGTGTGTGTCTCTGTGTATGTGTGACTGTGTGTATATCTGTGTATATGTTTGTGTCCATGTGTGTATGTATGTGGGTTTATGTCTGTATGTGTCTGTGTGTCTGTGGGTGTATGTCTGTGTGTGTATCTGTATGGGTGTCTGTGTGTATGTGTGTGTATCTGTGTGTATGTTTGGGTGCATGTGTGTGTCTGTGTGTATGTGGGTGTATGTCTCTGTGTGTGTATGTGTGTGTCTCTATGTATGTGTAACTATGTGTATATCTGTGTATATGTTTGTGTGCATGTGTGTATGTATGTGGGTTTATGACTGTATGTGTCTGTGTGTCTGTGGGTGTATCTGTACGGGTGTCTGTGTGTATGTGTGTGTATGTGTGTGTATATGTGTATATGTTTGGGTGCATGTGTGTGTCTGTGTGTATGTGTGTGCCTGTGTGTGTATATGTTTGTGTGTCTCTGTGTGTGTGTGTGCCTGTGTGTGTATATGTGTGTGTCTCTGTGTATGTGTATGTGAGTGTGTGTCTGAGTATATGTTGTGTGCCTGTGTGTGTGGGTGGGGTGTATGTCTGTGTGTCTGTATATCTTATCTCTGTATGTCTGTGTGTCTGTGTGTATGTGGGTGTATGTCTGTGTGTCTCTCTGTGTGTATGTTTTGCTCTATGTTGAGACAAACTAAGATGTGGGTTGATTTTACACTATTATTAAAGTGCAGTTAAGATTTCATATTGGAGCTCGGTAGAAACAAAATAATAATAGCCTGGCAGTGAATAAAGAGTATGTAGTTACAGTAAAAGCAAAGTCATTCACTGCTTCCAACTTCTGGTATCAAACACAACTGAACACGCCAGGCTTGGCTGAAGTTACAACACTGAGTGTGCTTGGTGACAAAGTGGACCATGTAAAGGAGAGACCAAATATAAAAACTGCAAGTGGAGCAGAACAGGAAAACCAGAGGGAAGATGGTGGGGGGTAATACTCTCTGGCACAAAGAGGATCCCAGCCACCATCAGGTTAGGACAGGAAGTAGAGAAACGTTATCAATATACTACTGAAAGGAGCTAGACAGAGATCTAAGCTCAGACATGGGGGTATGGATAAAAAGAAGAACAAAGTGGGTCTTCCAGGGCAGGTTAACAAAGCATCACCTAATAGGATGAGAAAAAAGATATTTTTTAAAATTGCCAGAACTAACCCTGAGACAGGAAACAGGATCTCCATGGAATACAATTATGAGCAAAGAATAAAGGTGGGTGGCCATTGCTTTTGTTTCAGGTTCTTCACTACCATGTAATTTTCTTTTTTAATTTTTAGAATATAATTATTCTAAATATTCTAAATTCTATATTTAAAATTTGGCGCAAAATTTGGCATACAACCCCAAGAACAACGATGTCTTCTAGAGACACGGGCTCTATGTCCAAATTTACGCAAAATTTAAAAATTAAATCGAATAGGAGATTGGGGTTGGTCATGTATTTGAACAGATTCATGGGGAAGTTGTCATTTTGTGATGGGTTCTATGGAGACCTGAAGGTTGTTTTCCTCCCCAGGCTCGGTGTTGAAAACCCTCCCTGCAATCTTTGTAAGCCGAAGTTCTTGCAGTGCTCAGAAGGTGGCGCCACAATCAACTAAATTCCTGCTTTCTAGTGGGAACATCGACAATAGGCCCTGAAGTCAAACGCGGTGAGCAACATGCCCTGTGCAGAGAAAGTTACACAGTTATACATAGCTGCAAATTCTGTGCCCTCTGAAGCCTGCTTTATCTGGTTTGGAATTTCAGGAAACTATCGGTGTTTCTCCCACAGTCCTTTCCGCTGGGAGTGGATAAAGCATAAAAGTCAGGGTTCTTCACCATCCCAGGTATGATGACAACGTCCTATCAGAACAAGGCTCTATGCCCAGTTATGAGGGGTCTAAGGCAAGCGGCAAGGCTATCACAACACGAATACAGTCACTTCAGTGGTCACACTGACCAGAGTGTGGCCCTGGCTTGGCTTTACTCATCCTGAGATGCACCTACTGTGTTCTGGCACAGAAATATGCATATCATTTACTGCCTTACTTTATTAAATATATTTTTAACAGCTAGTCCTAGGTTAAGAGTTACATCAAAGTCCATTTCATTGTATCTGGTATGCCTTGGTGTGTGTGTGTGTGTGTGTGTGTGTGTGTGTGTGTGTGTTAACCACAGATGTCATTCTTCAGGCATCAGCCACTTTTTATTTAAAGACAGGGTCCCTAACTGGCCTGAAGTTCACCAAGTGGGCTGGCTGGCCAGTGAGCCCGGTGATCTAGTGATCTGTCTGCCCTGGCTCCCCAGCACTGGGGTGAGAAGCATGGGTCACCATACCCAGCTTTTAAACATGGGTTGAATGGACTGGGCTTAGGTCTACACGCTTTCACAACTGGCACTTTACTAGTTAAGTCATCTTCCCAGCCTCTTCCACGGAAGGCTGAGAACAACTTGCAGGAGTCAGTTAGCTCTCTCCTTCCACTGCGTGGGTTCCAGGACGAATTCAGAAGGCCTTCACCTACTAGGCCATCACTTGGCCCAACTTTGCTTCTTGAACCGAACCATATCAGGCTCATTTCCATGTCCAAAACACACCTGTAGATGGTACCTTGAAAGATGAATGGCATTTCATCATCATATCAGAGCCCATTTAAGCAATCTCCTTTGACAGACAAGCGGGCTGTTTGCATTCCACCCTGACCACTGCCTGGTACCGGCTACAACTGCTTGTTCGGTTTCATTGTTGCTGTTTTGACAGGAGACAGTATGAGTCTGCCTGAAAGTCCTTCAACAGGTCACCCTCAAAGGCTAGGTCCCAGTAGGTGACAGTCAATCAGAGTTAGGTCCTCCTGGGAAACAATCAGGTCACTGGGGTTGAGTCCGGATGGAGCGGTGGGGCCTGCGGCTGGTTTTCGTTTCTTTGCTTTTGCCTTACATGACAGGATCATACTTCCTCTGCAGCAGGTTTCTTCCCTGGCGCACTGTGTGATCAATCGCTAAGCAGCAGGACTACAAAACGTGAACTCAAACTTTTGAAGCCATGGGCCAAATAGAGCCTTGCCCTTTTTTCTTATTCTGTGTTTCCTTGGGGTGACAGAAAGTTAACACAGCTCATATAATTTTAAAAATGAATTCAAACTTCCAATAAGTTAGATTCTAGGCAGAAAACTGCTGAGTCACGAAAGGGTGAATGTTGGTGAGGGTTTGTTAAAACCTTGTAAATGCCACCATAATACTGCCACCATAATACTGCCACCATAGTACACTGCCACCGGTAGACCATGATGCTGCAGTGTGTCACAGTGTGTCCCACAGGATACCCTGTTGTCCACATGCCTTTGCTTGTAAATGTTCAATACAATGAGTCCTTGGTCTGGTTTGAGGCCTCACTGGGACTCCTCCTCTTATCCTGTGGTTGCTTTGTGTCATGGAGAGCCTGCAGCATTTGATCAGCAGGATTGATCTCTTCATGAGCTCCAGCTGTTCATAGATGGAATAGATGTCGGGGTGGGTCAACTCACAGTCCTTGATCTGGGGATGAGTGGCAGCTACACTGGTCAGCCCGCCAGCTCTCTCTCACCCACAACACCAGGGACAGATCTACTGGGCTGCCGAGGCGAGGGGGGCTGGTGAGGGGCAGGGCCAGCTTCCCAATCTCATGATCAACTCTCCTGCCCTGACTCAGGTGGTAAGGTGTTAGGAGCAGAGGGCCTCGCTCCCCAACCCACCCTACCACATGGCAGATGAGGTATACTAACCCCGAAAATAACATATTTGCAATTGGATTTATTTCTAGTTTTATGACCATTCTATACTTTAAAATAGTGTCATAACTCTGATGAATTCACTCTAATACTTTTCTTAGACATATTTTATTCAATTACACATATACATATTTATTTTTTAAAGTTTATTTATTTTATCTTATGTGTATGATACTTTTGCTTTTATGTGGACATGTGCACTGTGTGCTTTGCCTATTGTCTATGGAAGCCAGAAGTGAACATCCTACCCCCTGGAACTAGAGACCAATTCTTGAACCTCTCTTCAAGACTAGTAAGCACTCTTAACTGATAAGTCTTTCTAGGTCCTTAAATTAAAAACAACAACAACAAAAAAACCCTTTATTTTTATTTTCTTATGTGGGTTTCTTGCCTGCCATACATAGTTTTATATCATGTGCATATAGTGCCCATAGAGGCCAGAAGGGGGTGCTGGATTCCCAGGGACTAGAGTTAAAAACGTGCCTCCATGTGGGTGCTGGGAATTGAACTTGGGTCCTCTGGAAGAGTAGCCAGTGTTCTAAACACTGTTACTTCTCTAGCCCCCTACTTAAACAATTTAATATTGAGTAAAATTTGACTTGCTTTAAGTATTTTCACTTATTGTCAAGTCTATATGAATAATTTAAAATAACTTTTCATTAAAATTTAAAATTTGTACACATTGTATGATGATAATTAAAACATCAACTCCACCATATTTGTCTTACTTAGGGTTACTATTGCTTGGATGGAACACAATGACGAAAGCAGTTTGAGGAGGAAAGGGTTTATTCAGCTCACCCTTCCGGCCATGGTTCATCATCAATGGAAGTCAGGGCAGGAACTCAAGCAGGGGAGGAACCTGGAGGCAGAAGCTGATGCAGAGGCCATGTAGGGTGGCTGCGTACTGGCTTGATTCTCATGGCTTGCTCAGTTGGCTTCCTATAGAACCCAGAATCACCAGCTCCCCACCCCCATAGTGGTCTGGGTCTTCCCATGTTAATTACTAATTAAGGAAACACCCTCAGGCTAGCCTACTGCTAGATGTTACCAAGGCATTTTCTCAGTTGAGGCTTCCTCCTCTCGATGACTCTAGCTTGTGGCAAGCTGATGTACAAACTAGGCAGCATAAGATCCAATGACCTCTTCTGGCCTCATGGGTATCCATACATACATGTTTACACACACACACACACACACACACACACACACACACACACCCATGCACAAATAGTACACTTTTAAACTATTGGAAGCTATTGGAAGGCTTAACTATATTAATATAGGCTTAAAGCTCAGAAAAAAGTGTGTTTATTATACAATAATTTTGTAGAAAATTGAAAATATGAAAATCCTATTATCCAACAAAATGTTTTGAAATAATTGTTTTTTGCAGTTGAAAAAAAAATGTTTGACTCCTGCTTCATCCTGCTTATACAAAAAATAAGTTCCAGCTAAGTTGGAAGTTTAAATATATAAAAGGAAATTACAAAAAGAACTATAGAAATACAAACAAATGATATTCTCATGATGATAACACAAAAGCAACTAAAAAGCAATATGAGCAGAACTGGTTATTGCAATTATGGGCACTTTCCCCAAGGGGTCTGTTAAGTTTCAGAAAACGGAGGGACTGGAACTGTTGCTCACATGTTGCTGAAATCTGTTCCTTCTCAAACTAATTCTTATCAGGCCTTGTATTTGAGTAAATAGTCTGTTAGACAAGACTATCATTTCTAGAGTCTTTATATACAGCAGCTTGGAGTGCCACCTCTTTGTCTGAGATAAATGGGTCAGGGGATCAGGCCTGGAAGACTTATTATACAAACCCTGCTAAAAATCACCTGTTTAAAAATGCCTGAGGATTTAAAGAGTTCTATGGTGTGTGTGTGCACGCGCGTGCGTGAGTGCGTGAGTGCGTGAGTGCATGCATGCCTGTGTGCATGCATGAGTGTGGGGGGGTTGGGGGTGTATGGGTGTGTGGGTGTGTGTGTGTGTGTTTGGTTTGGTTTAGTTTTGGTTTGTGTTTTTGTTTTCTAAGGTTAAAATACATTTACAGCCTGGATTCAAATTTAGTTTAGGTGTCTGATACACAGAGGCTTTTTGTAGGGGAAACATTCCCCAAATCCGCCTTGATATGATCCTAAGGGCTTCCTTCTCCCTCCTCCAAGTTTTCTGGTTTCTCTGCATGTAGTCTGCCTATGGATCTCCAGCTCTTTAATGAATGTCTGTCTTTGAATCGATATATCGCTTGCCATAATATGTTCTCAGTTATGGCCAGCACTACAGAGACAGGACTGAGCATTCCGGACTGCGTTTCTATCGGAACCCTCTTGGTCCCATCCTTCCTTTGATTTTATTTTCCCTGATCGGAGTGGAGATGCAGAGCGTAATATCTCCAAACTGCTCACGGCTGTCTGGGAGAACAGGAGAAGCCTCCTCCTGAGGCTCAGCCTTCCTACGAGATCCTGTGGGATGGAGGCTGATGCGTGCGCTTCCGGCTTAGACAGTAAAACCATGCAAAGCATGGTGGCCATACTCACTCATTGGGGGTTCCCTTCTGGCCACAAAAGTGTCCACGGCTGTCTGTAGGATAGGCCATTTTTCTGGGGTCACCATGTGCCCAAGCTGCGGGAACAAGAAAGGACAAATTCTCCATCAGCACCATCTGGCTGAAGGCAGTCTAATTTGAGAGATTAGAATTGCCAGGGCAACGTTCACCTCTTCCCCCTCAGTCATAGAGCATTATTGATTTTCTTCAAAGAGTAATTTCTTAATGAAAAGAAAAATGATATGTGCGTGAATTGGTCTGAAAGCATGCTTTTCTCCCTGCAGATTCATCTGGGCTGCAGCCAAAACATGAGGTAACGCACAGAGAAAATGACAGTTATTAAAAGGGGGGGGCAGACAAAAGCTCACTTGGAAAAGAAGAGGCCCTTTCTAAAGCTCAAGCAGAAATGACTTCATACCAGTGCTGATAGATTTACACCAAGCAGAATGAGGTAATGCTTTTGGGGGGTGGGTATACAGAAATGAAAAACAAGGCAAAATTCAGCGGCATCTCTGATTTCATAGGACATCCAAAAGGCAAACAAGGACACAGCAAAGGCAACCCACAGTAAAGATCGCCAAATATTTGTCCGATAATCTCAGAGCTTAATACAAGCACTATATGCCCCTGACCTCGATCTAATAAGAACTCGGTGGTATTTTCTGTGGAGATGCTGGGCTCTGCTTCACACAAGCTTGTCACCATTTTTGTTTGTTTTTATGTGGATAATAAACTTGGCCTGACAGCTAGAACCTATAGAAAATAATATTTACCACTAAATCAGCTAATGCTTGTGCCTTGTAATTGAATCTTTCCACCTTCTCAAGTTTCAACAATGCAGTCTTTAAAAGCCCAGCTTGCAGATGAGGACGCACCTTTGTCCTCTGCTTCCGGTAACATTGCTCGGCCATCTCCTAAGGCACTCTTATTGGATCTGACAGTTTGCCTTATAATTCAATCACCCTTATGCACGTGGCTCGTGTGACCAGAGATGATAAAAAAAAAAAAATCAATTTTCCGAAGGAGGACAATGCTGAGGAAGAGAGTCTTTCCCTCTGTGTCTTTCTCATCAGCCCAAGCGTCTCTGTCCAGGGTTAAGCACCAGGAAGGCTCTGTTTGTCTACTTCGCTTTAATGTCACAAAGGCCCAATCAGCTTCATCTTGAATTCTACCCTGTGAGATCTGGGTAGATCTCTGCCGCCATATCTTCCTACCCTTATTTGCCAGAATGAAGAAAGTGAACTATAACTAGCTGTGTAAATGATATTGGGGTGCCCAGTGCTCACTCAGACCCTCATTACACTGTTTCTGTGCCTCAGTTTCTCCACATTGGCTAAGCCTAAGAGAGAGAGGAGATCCAATTTTATCCAACTGTCTTTCTTTTTTTCAACTCTATGTCTTAATGAGACTCTTTTAGCTTTATCTTAAAACTGAGAATTAGGTATCTGATTCTTTTTTATGTAATTTTTCTTTACTCTTGAGTATTTCATACATATGCACAATGCAATGAGATCATGCCCCCTCCATCTCCCCGTATCACCCCAACTCCCCCTCCAACTCCCCATATCACCCCAACTTCCTCTCCAACTCCCCATATCACCCACTCCCCCTCCAACTCCCCCATATCACCCCAACTTCTCCAACTCCACCACACCTCCCTCCTTTGTCTTCATTTTAAGGGCAGTAGCATTGCTCATGTGTGCAGGGTATGGAGCCACTCACGGGAATATGGAATGATTCCCTGAAAAAGGAATGATCCTCCCTTCCCTTAAAGTTCCCCAGTAAGGAGTAGGGCCCGGAGAATTTAGGTATCTATTTCTTATTATCTATAACCCAGATCAAATTATTTAATTTTTTTGAATCTTGCCTTTCTAATTAACTACTAAAACACAGACACAATGTATCAGAATGCATAGAATATTGAGACTAAGAGACAGTTATGGAGGTGGAAAACTATTGGACCCCCAGAACCTACTCTGGATTAGTAATGCTAGCTCTTTCTTTAATTTCTCAGAAATCAAAATCTGAAACCAAACTGTAGAAGCTTCCACACGTGCAATGGTCCTTGACCCAGGCAAGATTACGGACAATAAAGGAGACACCAGTAAACAGGACACTATGGCAGGCAGATGTTGTCATCTGAGGACATCTGGGGACCCCACTGTACACTTGCTTTGGTAACTGTAAACACAGCAGAGGGGTTGCGGGGAAGCGGGGTCTCCATCACTAGCAGCTGTTGCAATGTCTTCTTCTTTTTGAATCATCTATCTACTAAGACGTTACTAAGTGACCACTGTATGATGTGGATCAGAAGATGGTTCTGGGATGAGCACATGTCAGAGTTCTCAAGGGATGGAAAGAAGAGAACCAGCTTTATAGAAGGAAGTGAGACCTGAGAGAAACTGAAAACAATTACAATTTGGACATGGAGTTGGGAGTGGGCAGGAAAGGCAACCAAAAGAAATGTGCGATAAATGTGTGTGTGTGTGTGTGTGTGTGTGTGTGTGTATGTGTGTGTGTTTATATGTATGTATATGCATATAGATGTCTATATATGTGGACATTTATCTGTATATATACATATATCTATAATGGAATGTATTATCTGCTTGCGATGGATCAAGGAGTCTCCACTATACCTGGGGCCTCATGTGACTCATGCATCTCACAGTAACTCTGAGAGGTTGGCATCCTTTTAACCTGTTTTATTTCTACTTCTCAAAATTACACATCTCTTAACTGGCGTAAGCAGAGCTGAAGGTTGGCTCATTGCTTCATGAGTCCTCTGGTCTTATCCAGCAGAGTATAGTGGCAAAGAAGCTAAAACAGATGAAATAAATAGGAAATACTTCCATAATAAAAATTTTAAACATATTAAATGTTAAAAGATAATTCCTTAATGAGAAAGATTAAATAGATTGAATGATGAAGACTCCTGCTAAGAATATATAGGGAATAAGCTTGTTTTAGTCTCTTTCTGTTGCTGTGATAAAAAGACCATGACAAAAAAACAGCTTAGAGGAGAAAGGCTTATTTTAGATGACGTGCCATGTTATCACTGCAGAACAGTCAAGGCAGGAACTTAAGCCAGCTAATCACATTGTAGCCATAGTCAACAGTTAAGAGAAGTGAGCCTGGCTTGCCTGCCTGTGCTCAGCTCAATTCCTCCAGTCAGAGTTCATGCCCCATGAGTAGGCCACGGTGCTGCCCACTTCAAGGCTGATTCTTTCTGTACCAGTGGAGGCAATCCAAACAATACCTCCCAGACACGCACAGGCCAACCTGTCTAGACAGTTTCCCACTAAGACACCCTTCCCAGCTGACTTCAAACTGTGCAGGGCTGACAATTATCACTAACCATGGCAGAGCTTGTTAATGGTAAGAAGTGTAGTTGGGAACTGAAGTGTCCCCTCCAACTGCTCATGTGTCTGTCTCTAATGCAGAATGTTCCGAGTTGAGGACCCGGAAAGGTAATTAGCTCCGGAGGACTCTGGAAGTAGTGGGATAACCCATTGATAGCTCTGTCATTTGATGGCATTGACGGAAAAGGTAGTGGGAACTTTAGGCAGGAAGACCTAATTGAAGGAAGTAGGTCACTGAAGGGGAAGTGTCCCTTGGTAAGCTATGCCTTGTCTCTGGTCCTCTTATCTTCTCCCTGCTTCTGAGAACCACCCAGTGTTCACACCCTAACCCTTAGCCTCTCCTCAGACGTAGCAATGAGGTCAGCTGACCACAGACTAAATCCATGAGCCAACACACGTTTTTCTTCTTTTTAAACTCTCAAAGATATTTGTTACACTGACAAAGAAGGCTAAGTCGCACAGGGGAAATCAAAAATGACATCAGCACAACTTGAGATCTGTCATGAATGAAAGGAAATGACACCAGCAGTCTGCAAGCTTTGGTCTTTGGGTTCTAGAAGAGGGATGGGGGGTGGAGGGGAAGAGGGTGCCTCAGGCCGAATCTGTCCATTCAGAGACAGGAGGAGGAGATAGAGATAAAGGCAGAGACAGGAGGAGGAGATGAAGATAAAGGAGTCCAAGGACATCCTTTCTCCACCTTCTGGTACTGAGCTTCAGCCATGTTCACTGAGCCACTTCTACCTTCCCCTGTCAGCTCTGGAGAGGCATCCAGGCCACAGTTGGTGTGTGTTTGAGCTGGAGCACGGAGACTTAGTGCTCTCAGCTGCCAGAGAGAGAAGGAAAGGAGACAGGCAGCAGCAGAAGCCATGTGTGACACTGTTCAGGGGGTCAGAGCATCTGGTGTAGAAGTCACATGTCTCCTGAGAACTGAATGGATTGTTAGAACAAACGTAGACTATGAATGCAAAAACGCATGACTTGTGTTGTTTTCTATTTTGAGACAGGGGCTTGTGTAAGCCAGGCTGCACTATGGATGTAATCAAAGATGATTCTCAATGCTTGTTTCCTACATTTCTACCCCAAAGTGCTGGGATCATAGATGTGTACCATCATGCCTAGTTTATGTGGTACATGGAATTGAACCTGGGATTTTGTGACTGCTAGGCAAACATTCAACCAACCAAGCCATATCCTCACCAATAAATACATATTTTCAACACATTATAGTATGGAAAAACTCAATATTTTATACTGGTTACATTTGTAATGATACTTAAACATAATACATTATTAATTCACTGAAATAATTTCACTAGTTTCTAGGCATTTGTTTGTTTGCTTGTTTGTAAACATTCTCAAATGTGGAGAATTGGAGATTCCACATGTCATCCTCTGCCAGATCTGGCCAAGAAGACATCTTTACAAACGTGGGCTCCTTGTGTAAGGTGGTGACCAGTATTGTTACATCATTGACCTATCTAACAAGCCACTCATAATCCTACGGTATCCAACACAAATAACTTTACAATATGTCCCTTTCAAAATCCAGCAATAATAGTCACTAATAAAATAGTTTTTTCAAAAAAGTCAATATACAGTTAATATCTGCTGAAGGATAGAGAAGCAGCTTTCTTTAAGGGTGTGGCCTGTGGTATGTCCACTGTGCTCCAGGATGGCCTCACACCCATGAGTATTTAGACAATACAAACTGGATTTGGAGGTTTTTTATTTTTTTAAATGGACTTGAAATTGGGAGGGTGTGGATTGCTGTCTATATGCAGGTGAGGGCAGGCACAAGATAAGGTAAAAGCCTGTGATTGAGCAGTGGAAAAAGAAGGTGGGCCAAGAATTTTAGAGATGAGTACAGAGAGACAGAGAAGAAGGGAAGGAGAGGAGGAGACAAGATGGAACCTATAGGAGAGGAAGAGGAGCCAGAACCACACAGGCCTGGGAGCCATAAGTATTGGGGGGGGGGTTCTTAGATAGATGATTAGATAATAACTGGGGTGCATTTGCCCCACCTAGCTGAGTAGCTTGTGTTTATTTCAGTTGAGTATTTTTCCCCCAGGCAAAGTTTTACTTCATAAGCATATCCTCCCCTCATTGGTTCACTTGTCCCATGATGAGAAAGGACTCAGTCACTCACAATAATGTTATTAATAGGGATATGGATCAGTTTCACGAAGAAACCAGTGAATCCCATGATAGCAAATCCTATCGCTGTGGCCATGGCGATCTTCTGGAATTCTTTTCGGTCAAGCTTGGTGCATCTTTTAACCAGGAAAATTGAGCCCTTTACAAACTGTCGACTTGGCTCTACAAACTGCATTACATGATCCATGTCTGTGGGATGGTGGTTTGAGAGCATAGAGACACGTAGCTTAGGCTTCAATTGAATTTTGAGTTGATTGTGTGAGTCTTTCATGGGTTGAGAATTTACTAATATAAAACTGACTGATAAATTATAAGCCTCTAAAGTTTTGATTTTACTGGGGCTGGGAATGTGAGCAGAATCCACAGCAAGAGAACCTCGAGATGGGCACTTGCTGCACTGGGGCTAGCCATGGAAGTGGCAAGATTGGTGAGTTGGGTATAGTGCGGGATGGCGCCTTTTAAAATATTTCCCACAATAGGAGGGAAAGAAAGTGATTCAGAGAAGTGTGGGGGTGAATATGATCTAAATGTGTGTATGAAACTCTCAAAGAATTGATAAAATGCTATATTTTAAGGCAAATGCAATGCCCCTACTTAATATAAATGAGAAATAGGATGTGACTCATAGTCAAAGCACACAGAAGCTCAGACATGAATAGTAAACGGCGGTGAGGAAGCCAGCTGCAACATCCATCCATAGCCAGAGTGTCTCCTACGAGAGGTGCCTAGTCCCTCACATTTTCAATGCAAAACTGATTGTGACTTGCTTCTAAGAAACAGAATGTGAAGTAACGCTGGTCTCGGTGGCCTTGAAGAGTAGGTTGGAGACACTGCAACATCTGTTCTGATGGCCTTTCCCCTGATCTAGCCCCGGGTAATGTTACCTGATGACACTGAGTTCTGTAGAAAAGCCCACATGAGAGAGGCCATATTCCAAACACTTAGGACCCTGGGCTACAGAACATGGGCGTCGTGGTGAGTTTCAGGCTAACCTGGGCTACAGAACATGGGCATCGTGGTGAGTTTCAGGCTAACCTGGGCTACAGAACATGGGCATCGTGGTGAGTTTCAGCTAACCTGGGCTACATGGTCAGTTTCAGACCAACCTGGGCTATCACATTGTAGAAACTTGAGGTGATGGAGTGAGAGACAAGGTTAGAATATTGTCAAAGGGCTCCAGCCTGCCCTCACTGTACTTTCCAGTGATGAAAAGTCTCTGTCTTAGTGGGTAAGGTGCAGACTCTGAAATTAAGCCATCTGGGTTATGAACAAAACCAAACAGCAGCTCTCAGACCAGCTTCTACACACTTGAGTCAGTAGTTTTAGTGTCTTCAGTAGCACAATGCTTTAGAAGTAACCTTGTGTGTGTGTCTGTGTGTTGTATGTGTGCATCTATGTATGTGCCTGTGTGTGTACCTGCGTGTGTGTTGTAGGTGTATGTATGAGTGTGTGGGTGTCTGTGGGTGTGTATGGGTATGTGTGGGTGTGTCTGTGTATGTGCCTGTGTGTGTGTGTCTGTGTGTGTATATGTGCTTGTGTGCATGCTGTATATGTGTGTGTTTATGTGTGTTGTATGTATGTGTGCTTGTGTGTGTTCTTGCATGTGTATGCATGTATGTATGTATGTGTGTATGTATATATGTGTGCCTATGTGCCTATGTGCTTATTGTATGTGTATGTCTATATGTGTATGTTGTATGTGTGTGTCTTCATGTGTGTGCCTGTGTGCATATTGTATATGTATGTATGTATGTGTGTGTATATGTGTGTGTGCCTGTGTGCTTGTTGTATGTGTATGTATATCTGTGTGTTTATGTGTGTGCTTGAGTGTGTATATATGTGTGTACCTGTATGTTTGTTGTATGTATGTGTCTGCATGTGTGTATGTTGTATGTGTGTACATGCATATTGTGTGTATGTGTGTATGTTGTTGTGTGTACATGTATATTGTATGTATGTGTGTATGTGTGTGTGTGTGTGTGTTGTATGTGGGAGGTACATAGGGGATGGAAGTCAACCACAACTGTGATTCCTCATGTGCTGTTCGCCTTGGGTTTGTTGTTGTTGATGTTGTTTTGTTTTGTTGAGACAAGGTCTCTTTCACCTGGAACTCACCAATTCTGCTAGGTTGACCATCCAGTGAGCTTTACAGATCCATCAGTCCCAGCTTCCCCAGAGCTGGCCTCTCAGGTGTGCATCACCACACCCAGTTTTTTAAGTGGCTCCTGAGGATGTGTTGGATGCTTACATGACAAGATCCCAATAGATGGAGCCATCTTGCCAGCTCCTAGAAATAACTTTAAAGGAAAACTTTACCCAAGTCTGATGCTTACTTATATGATGTGTGTGTGTGTGTGTGTGTGTGTGTGTGTGTGTGTGAGTGAGTGAGAGAGAGAGAGA
This sequence comes from Mastomys coucha, assembly GCF_008632895.1. Lineage (NCBI taxonomy): Eukaryota > Metazoa > Chordata > Mammalia > Rodentia > Muridae > Mastomys > Mastomys coucha. The sequence goes on along the minus strand of NW_022196898.1, from coordinate 101,726,482 downwards.
GAAAGAGAGAGAGAGAGAGAGAGAGAAAGAGAGAGAGGAAAAAGGAGCAAGAGGAGGAGGAGGAAACAGAGGAGGAAGGAAGGAAGGTAGCTCACAGAAAACAGGTGAAAACCTTATTTGGGCAAATGATCTCATCACTCATCTCAAGGAAGCATACAGCCTTGAGTGTCCCCACGTGTGGCTTCTATCTAACACCTGCTCTGACTTTTTGAGGTTTCCAAAGCATGAGCCTGTTGTGCTCTTAGGTAGAGTAGAGAAGCAGCCATCACAAAGCCCTCTGTCAAGGAGAAAATGATCAGATCTAACTGTTCACACTATGCTTAAAAATTAATGGCAAGTCTGTTAGCGGCAGCTCGGGCTGTCCTTAGGCAGATGGGGAGGTCGGCTCTCACATGGTTAGCGTGTACCCCTTAAAGGTGCATGTTAGTTGTTGGCTCTCACATCATGGTTAGCGTGTACCCCTTAAAGGTGCATCTTAACTGTCGGCTCTCACATCATGATGGTAAGTGTGTACCCCTTAAAGGTGCATCTTAACTGTAGGCTCTCACATCATCGTTAGCGTGTACCCCTTAAAGGTGCATCTTAACCGTTCTGACATATGAGGAACAGGCCTACCAGATCATGCTTATGACTTTTTAACACGAGCAATTTACAAATGCAGTGGAGCAGATAATAGGACACTTGAAGCTGGATCTGAAGATCCGAGTTGGTGACAGAGCTGCTATAGAAACGCAGCCATCTTCAGGTGCCTCGGTGAGAAGATGTTTATTACCTCACAGGTGGCCTCTTACAACCACGGCTGAATTTAGGGTCAAGTCCTTGAGTACAAGCCAGTCTCTCTTATGCTAACAACACTTCAAGAAATCTTGCAAGCACAGATGTGCACAGTAAAACCCAACAAAAAGTTAAAATCATCTGATGCTAAAGACTAGCTCAAATCTCAGTCAGGAACCAAACACATCCTTTTTAGATGGAAGGCTTCCGAAACAGAAGTGTGATCGAGCATGTGATTTAGTTTATAAATGTATCCAGACTCATACAGAAAACAGGACATTTGACACTGGCCTATGTCATCCTGTTAGTGTACCACACATTCTTCATTAATAAAAATGTGGTACTACCATCCTCAAAATAATGGAAATGAATTTTCAAAAATCTACTTAATTGAAGAAATTATTTTCCTTTTGGTGAAGCACTGTTTCTTGCCTATGACTTGGCAGGTATGTCCTCTCTGGTTTTGTGGCCAGCTCTCTCTAACAGAGAACAATCAGTACAGCTTCTCCTAAGACAGAACCACGGGAGGCCTGGTAGTGACAGGTACTGAGCAGAGAGTGGGGCAGGAGGCCCCTTGAGCCTTGTAGGTGGGAATGTAAATTAGCTCAATTATCATGGAAAATAGGTTGTTTAAAACACTGAAATTAAAATGAGCAGCAACGCCCCTTCTGGGGACACATCTGAGAACAAATAAAGAGGTGTCTGTGTTCCCACATTGCAGTGTTTGTCACAATATCCGAGTCACAGAAACAATCTAAGCATCTGTCACCTGAGCGGCTGAGGGAAGTAAGTACATAAGCATGCTGTACATACACATAAAACATCATTAAAGGACGGAAGTCCTGCTGTTTGTGACAACAGGTGCGAACTCAGAAGTCTTAGGCTGAGTAACACAGCCCAGGCACAAACCAGCAACCAATAGTCAGCTGATCTCACTAATATGTGAACTTTGACAAAAATGGCATTCACAGGCAGAACAGTCAATACTGGGAGTGAGTGGGTGGGTGGGGCAATCGGGAAGACATAGATCAAGAGATAAGTTTTAAATAAAATAGGTGATGACAGCAACAGCTGGCCCAGGAAGGACACATCATTCCTAATTCCCTTCAGGTATGAGGTTTATCTGAATGAGAAGGCTTCAAGGCCTGAGGTGGGAAGCAAAGCATCGGAGAGAAACAGTATGGTGGGGGAGAGCTAAAGGTGATGGAGCCTTAAAGGAATGGACAGGGAGAAGGCTTCCCTTCAAAGCCTCAAGGGGAGCTTTATCATGAGTGAGAGAGGGGGAGAGAGATGAGGGAGATGGGGAGGGAGAGGGGGAGAGAGTACCATTATGCAAGGGAGGGTGAGGGAGAGTGCCATCTCTGGGTAGGGGCAGAGGAACCTCTTCAGACAGCAGCCTTTGATCCTCCCTGGATCAAATCCCTGAGGCATCTCCCTCCCGGGAGAGCCTAGTATCAATTTCTAGAACAAGAAGAGCCTGACTTTTTATAAGCTTTTAGAGGAAGAGGGAATGGATAGGGGATTTAGTTCCGCATAGCACACATGACAAGAGCTTGGAAGAGCCAGGAACAAGAGAGAGCTGTTAAGCCACAGCACAGTCTCAGGGAGAGCATGGGGTGTGCACAGCACACTTGAAATTTTCTCCAAGAGCACATCATAAGCGCTTTCACCCCCTCACAAAAGGTAATTATGTCAAGAGATGAATGCTAATCAGATTAATTATGGTAATAATTATACAGATATGTTAATAGCAAAATGCCTGTTGGGGCTGGGGATATAGTTGGAAGAATGCTTCTTGTTAGGTGTGGAGCCCTGGGTTCAATCTCTAGTTTAAAAACCCTCGATGTTGTACATCTCAAATGCCTACAATATTACATTAATAAATCTAAAAATGAAATAAGTAAAATTTGAAGTGTTTATACTTATTTGAATAGAAACGGTCCCTCGCTTATCCAGACAGAATTGAGAAGTCATCTTAGAACTACCTTTGTTTTTGAAAACATTACATGAATGAGTGACCTTACTTAGGGACAGGAAACTTCTCCCTATGATGGGAAAAGTGTAAGTCCCAGAATCCACCTGTATGCACCACCTGCCTAAAAACCAGGAAACTTCCTGGAATGATGGGAGTTGTAGTTCTTGGAAAACAACAAAGGTACATGGGAAAATACAGTGGCCTATTGGTTTGCCTTGGTAAATCCCAGTACCATATGTCTCTGGGCCATTCAGCTTGGTGATCCCAAGGAATGGTCCTGACCAAAGACCATCTCCTGGTCAGTATTTAATATTCAATAACGCTTGCTTTAAATTTGGCCCAAAATGGTGGAATTGGTTTTTTCCTGGTAAATCTCGGTATTAACAAAACACCAATTTGTTTTAAGCAATATAAGGGATAATCCTTCAAACTCCCTGAAATTTCACAGTAAGATAGATTACACAGCTACTCAGCTAGGTCTCCTGGCTAAAACAACACAAATACCCCAAGACAGCTCCACCAAGAGACAATGCTGTTCCCAGGCTGTCTGGTTCTTGGCTGTTTTCCTTCAGGCACACTGACGTAATGTGCTTGTGTTTTGTTCAGAGTCTGAGGAGTTGGACATCTGAAGAAAAGCTTGGCTTCCAATTGGGGTTTCTCAGACAGAAATTTCCAACAGAGGAAATTAATTGTGGGTGCCCATCTCAGAAGCTTTTTCATTACTTTTGGGTTTCTCACAGTAGGACCACAGAATCTGGGCTTGCCTGCAGGAAAGCCCCTATCTTCTCAGCTAATAAGAGTAATCACTCCAGGAAAACATCAAAACCCAAAACAGACTTCGGGCTCCAAGTTGAAGTACTTATTCAGTACAGGAATAACCTATTCAACTAGAAAAACAAAATGAAAATTTGTTGAATGTTAACATTGTGATAGTTTTATATGTATAATGTTAGCCCAAGGTTTTACAGAGACCAAGTTGCATAACAAGAATTCCTATTCTTTTTTTTCCTAGTTACTGCAATAATTGAACAGCAGCTGCTGTTGGATCCCCTCCAGTGAAGGAGGGAAGAAGGCTACCATCATAAATGTCATGTGATCACTCAAGCAGATTGCATTCCTCCTACCCAGAAGCCTCTCCATCCACTCCAGAGGAGAAGGGCCTTCTTTCTGTCTGCAGAATGCTAAGTGCCAAGTATTACCTCTGCTGGCCACATCCACACAAAGCATGAAGATCAGGATCTTCCAGATAAGTGTGTGTGAGAGATGGGGGAGGGGAAGGGAGAGGGGGAGGGGGAGGGG
>NW_022196898.1:101715186-101722389 GCF_008632895.1 Mastomys coucha | reverse complement strand
GGGAGGGGGAGGGGGAGGGGAGGGGGAGGTCTCTTCCATGGTATGATGGTTTGAATGAGAAATGTTCCCTTTAGGACTGGATATTTAAACATTTAATCCTCAAGATGATGGTGCTGTTTGGGGAGGTTTAGCTGGTGCATCATTGTTGGAAGAAGCCCATCCCTGTGGGAGGGCTTTGAGAGTTTAAAACCTCAGGCCCCTTTCAGTTTTCTCTCTGCTTAGGCCTTGCTGAGAAGTGAGCTCTCTGCTTGCTGCCACACTTCACTCCTGCTGTGGACTCCCTTATCCTCTGGAACCATAAACCACAATAAACTATCCTCCTATGAGTTGCCTTGAGTATGATGTTTTATCACAGCACCAGTAACTAATAAACATGCTAATGCTCATGAAAAGATTGCATACAAAAGATAATCCGTGAGGACTATGATCTAACAGAGAGGGCCAGCACCACCGTGCTCAGGACATCACCACCACCGTGAACGTGGCTGTTCAAGGGAAGCCATTCATTCTTGCATGTTAAGGCCATTCTTAACACTTCTAGTCACCCCGGTCAACTGTATTCCTTCAATCTTCTTCCAGCCCAGCATTATATATGGCAGGGTTTAAATTTATGTTTTGAAATTAAACCAACAAATCTAGCTATATTGAGGTATAAAGTAAGTATGTGGGTATTTAGTGAATTTCTTGAGTCATTTGATAGTAACAGTAGCATCAGGATTAATTTGCAAGAGATGCTGAATTAATTTAATGTTGCACATTGAGTTTGACTGAGGAACATTTATTATCCAACTTCTTATAAACTATTTACAAATTGAATCTGGAGATCGACCAAAATGGTGGAATTCTTGTCTTGCTTCAGAAGGGACTATGGTGGGCGCTTTTCTGCTGAGTGTGCCAGGGACACAGGTAGCTTTGGAGTTTCCCATGGTTGTGGAGACTCAACCTACTGTGGAGTTCGCCTTGTATGGAAAGCTTCTTCTCATAGTAGGCACTTTTGGGGAGTTCCTGTGTACATTCAAACTTTGATAACCAAAATTGTGAGTTGTAATAGAGACAACACTGTAAATCACATTTAAAACAAATATTTTGCAATTTAGAACAACCAAATTATTTAGGCACTGTCTAGGACTCTCACCAGCACTGCTGATGTGTGCAGACATTGCCGCTCATCCCTCACAACTGGCCTTGAAAACCAGGCCAGTCCTTCTCCATGAGTGAAATGATAGATAGTTGTCTCTGCCCCACAGAACAGTGTAAGAATCTAGACTTGCCTGACTTCAAATTTTCCCCCTTGTATGCAACACGTTTAAATTCTATGACAATAAGTAAAAGTAGCCAAATAGGATAGAAATTGTGTCCTGAACTTAGGCAGGGTTGTATATGAAAATGCTTTACGGTATTCAACCTACAGGTTGTGCTCAATCTGCACTAATGCTTAGAAGTTCCAACATTAAAATAAGAACAAGAGGGACATTTTGCAATCTTTATAAAAGCATATTATTTGTTTTTGTGTTAATTCCTGTTAAACTTTTCTTCTCCCTATTTTCCTCTTCTGAGTTCTGTGATTCTGAACAGTTTGCATGGTGATGTAGAGGTGAACTTTCGGAAGTTACTTCTTATCGCTATCTTTAGGGCACTTCTCTTACTAGAGAATAAGGATGAAGAACAAAATGTTTTTATAGTGTTCTGTGGCCCTGCACAAGCCTCTTCATGTTAACCACGTGTCCATAATTATTGTTGCTAATATCTGATTTCCATGGCTCTTACACATTTTTTTAAGTCAATACCCAGAAGGCAGGATTTATAGCTCCTGGTGGGACAGTCTAGTATACTGACAACAGCTGTAAAATGTTTTAAAGGAAGAATACATGAGGTTTTTGTTTTCTTTCTAGACTGTTTTTCTTCAGATAACTTCATGTGCTCCTCTTCTTTGTTTTAGCAGTCTAGAAAAATCTTGAACCCAACAACAACAACAATGAACCTCTTTCCTGGAGGGCAGAGAAGAGGGCTCAATTACACAATGAATTGCCCAGTGAAATTCAGAGTCACTGTCCCTTACCCTTGGCTAGTTTATGAATAAACAAATTTATAGATCATCCAAACAAACCTCACCCCTAGTTATTAACAACAGGCAACAGCATGGATACAATCAGCTCGGTAATAGAATTAAAAAATAAAAGTTCCTTCCCTCTTTGTTGCTATCTTGCCTACTTAACCTGGGCTTGCATTTGGCTACTCTGTTCTGTGTTAATCTTACATTGTGTCTGCTACCAAATAGGTCCAGAGTAGATAACAGTCAATAACCAAGAAAGTCAGTCCTGTTGAAAATGAGATGCTGGCTGGCTTAATCCACTAACAAATGGTAAATATTGTCTATACCCGGGGTTACTCACCCAAGAGTCCTAACAGAATGTAGCCCAAAATAAACAGTAGGAAGATCATACAGCATAGAATGTCCGTACAACTCCTGAGGACAAAAAAGGAATGAAGAGTTAAAAGGCATCCCAAGTGACTTGTTCACTATGCAGAAATGGAAGGAACTATAAGAAAATAGCAACTATGAGAAGACTCCTGGAGCCAGCAATTCTGAAGGCATGACAGGAGCATTTGGACAAGCAAAGACTTGAATGGGGGAGCCAGGGCACCAGGACAAGAGCTCGCTCAGAGCTCTGAGGATCTAGTCGCTCTTAGAGATTATCATACTCCAACATCAAGCAGATTTTTTTCTTTTCATGCATGTGTGCACTACATATGTGTACACTTGTGTCCACACGTGTGTGAACAATGTCAATATTGGAGAACTTCCTTAATTTCCATCTAATTCATTGAGGCAAGGCAGAGCTCTCTGATTTGAATAGTCACTTGCATGCTTGCTCAGGATCCTGTCTCCATTGTTGGAGGCTGAAATTACAGGAGAGGTAATAGACCCGTCAGCTTTTATGTGCGTGCTGGGGAGTTTCCCATTTTCTCAGCATCTCTTGTATTCAATTGAGAAGTTCTCTTGACCCTCTGTCTTTAATTTGGTTTTTGAACAAGGGTCCTCTTACTTAAGTTACCTGCTTGCTTGTAGTCTCCTTGGGTGATTCATATTAAAAAAAAATGTAATTTAAGTAGTTTGTTCATGTGATTTTCTTTTTCATACTTTCCCAACACATGGTCTAAACACTTAGTCCTTTCTCCGCATGTCCCACACATGTCCTACTGGTGTGGTTATTATGAAAAGAGGATTGACTACATTAATTTCCTATGAGGAACAGGGATATGGATACTCTAGCACTGATACAAGCTGCTGGAGGTGTTTCCAAACCAACCTTTCCAGAATCGTGCCAAATAGATATTGTCATTAGATGTAGAAAGAATGTGGTTCAGGGTCTCACTAAGTTGCTCAGGCAGTATTGTACCAGTAATGGACCAGCAAGAACTCTCAAAGTTTTCTTTTCTCGTTATTTTGACTTTCATTTTATGTGTATCAGTGTTTTACCTGTGTGTATGTCTGTGCACCATCTGTGTGCCTGGTGCATGAAGGCTAGAAGAGGGCATTGGATTCCCTCGAACTGGAGTTATAAATGGTGATGAGCTGCCATGTGGATGCTGAGATTAGGAGCCCAGTCTTCTGGATGAGCAGTTGGCATTTTTAACCTCTGAGCCATTTCTTCAGCCTGGATGAGCAATCGGGCTTTTAACCTCTGAGCCATCTCTTCAGCCCTGATGTTCAAGGTTTTCAAAAGAAAGTGTTTCCTATTCTCACTGTGATATCGTGTTCTGCCTTCAATGTCTTCAAAGTTAGAATGACATAATTAAAGTGAGCAACATTACTGGTATTCATTTAAAACTTAATTATGACTCTATTATTAAGCAAAAAAAGGTCTAAGCCTGTAACCGTGGTAAGGCCTGTAATCCCAGCACTCAGGAAGATGAGGCAGGAGAATTATAATCTTGAGGCAGTCTTGATTGTAATAGGGGGATATTGTTTAAAAAACAAACAAACAAACAAGCAAACAGCCAATTTGATAGGATTAAAAGTTGTAGAAGAGAATTCTCAAGGGAAAATATTTTAACTGAGAGGCATCTGGATATACTCGTATTTTCGCATAGGTGAGGCATGTATGTTTCTTTGAGTGTATTTGTGTTTATGTGTGTGTCCATATATGTGTGTATTTCTGTCTGTGTGTGTCTCTCTCTGTGTATGCTTGTGTGTGGGGGGGTATGCTCATGCATGTACTTTCAGATAATTATAATTATCTGCCATAATTACCAACTATTTTTTATTTGTTTCCTTCTGTCTCTTTCTTCATATTAAAAAGAACCGGTGCTTAGAAAATTACTGGGGCGTTTTTAGGGGAGAAATAATAAGCTACGGCTTAGGTACAGTTGTGTGAGTTGGGGAACACAGCAGGTCACTTCTGTCTTTCTGAGCTGATGAGGTTTATCATGTTCCTGTCTTTTCAGTGCAAGATGGCAACAACAGCCCCAGAGCTCTGCAGGAAATGAGCTGGGTTTTTACATCATGGGTTTTCCATTTGGATAATTAAAAAAAAATCCCAAGACAAATATTAAAATAAGTGGTTAGTAGCGCCTCTGTCTGAAAGCTATTCTGAATCATATTTGAGCTGGAGGGCAGTCCCAGGGAACCCTTTTCTCAGGTTGGCTCATTTTTACTATCACAGCCAATGTTTAGTGTGAACTAAAAAGTGGGCTGCACCCCGTGGGGCCCCGGAATGAATGTTAATGGAGAAACGGCCCCCACTCTCCTCATTGCTTTTCTCCAATCAAAGTCTCATTTTTCCAAACCAAGGCTACTCACATCTGTTTACCAGAGAGCCCCAAGAACGTGATGCAGACTGAGGATCCTGATGTAAGAGTATTCAAGTTAAATTATAAAAGTGCTTTGATCCCTTGTATCTAATTTCCAAGCATTATAAGAACTGGATCCCAACTATATCTGCACTTAGCAATGTCTCCTTCCCTTCTACCTCTAAACCATGGATATGGCATATGCATGGTCACTTAGACTGAAATACTGGGGTTTTTCTTTGATTTCCCATTTTCTAAGCACCCTTTATATTCAGCTGGCAAGTTCTCCAGACTCCTTCTCTGTGGTCTGACTATAATCCACCTTCTCTGTGGTCTGACTTAGGCCCACCTTCTCTGTGGTCTGACTATAATCCACCTTCTTTGTGGTCTGACTTAGGTCCACCTTCTCTGTGGTCTGACTATAATCCACCTTCTCTGTGGTCTGACTTTTAGTCCACCTTCTCTGTGGTCTGACTATGATCCACCTTCTCTGTGGTCTGACTATGATCCACCTTCTCTGTGGTCTGACTTTAGTCCACCTTCTCTGTGGTCTGACTTTAGTCCACCTTTTCTGTGGTCTGACTTTAGTCTACCTTCTCTGTGGTCTGACTATGATCCACCCTCTCTGTGGTCTGACTATGATCCACCTTCCCTGTGGTCTGACTTAGGCCCACCTTCTCTGTGGTCTGACTATGATCCACCTTCTCTGTGGTCTGACTTTAGTCCACCTTCTCTGTGGTCTGACTATGATCCACCCTCTCTGTGGTCTGACTATGATCCACCTTCTCTGTGGTCTGACTTTAGTCCACCTTCCACTTTCTGGTCTCATTGCCTGGAGTGTGCTACATTCTCTTATCTTCTCTTCAAACTATTGCCACGGCCTTTTAATTGGGCTCCTGCAAGCAGTCCCTGCCTCACCCAAGTCATTCTGCAATCAGAAACCACGGGGACATGAAGACATCATTTTTTCTCTCACATCTTTTCCCTCACCACCAGCTTTCAGAATGTCAAAGTTTCTCGTTAACCTATGAGTACAATCCTTCAAGCCCCATACTCCCTTTTCAGAGGCCATCTTCCCCAGTTCTGTCTCAGTGTGCTTCCAGTGACCTAAATGTGCTCATTCATTCAAGTGCATACAGTTTCATCTGTCCATGTGCCCATCACACCCAGAGCTTCCCGCTCACTGTACACTAGGCTCCCCTCCTAGGTGATTCCATGCCCCATCTGGCACATCAGAGTTTGGCTCGACCGGTGAGGCAGGAGAATGTCCTCTTTATTCTCAAAAGTGTCCAAGTTTGAGTCTCTACCCCATTAAGTAAAACCTTCTTTAAGCAGCTGGAAGTGTGACCTTTGATGAGACATTCATTAAACGAGATGAAGCATTCATCAGACAAGATGCCTCTCAGATCTGCTAACTTCAGAAATGCCCTTGTACATCTCCTCACTTCTACCCTCTCCTGACCGTAACATAGACCAGAGTGGAGGTGGAGAGGAGGGTGCTGCTGGCCAGCAGCAAAGCTAGCCTGCACTTGTCTATGAGTAGCCACTGAGCTATGAGTGACTTACTGTCTTCATTTGTTTTGAGAAAGGGTCCTTGTTGGCGAGGAATTTGCTATGTAGACCAGGCTAGCCTCAGATTCTTGAACCCCTGCCTCCTTCTGCTGGGTTTTTCATTTTTAAATAGTTTTCAAAAACCCAGATAGAGCCTGGCATGAAGGTACACGCCTGTGAACCACAGCTCTGTGGATCAGAAACAGGAGGAGGACTGGTCTGAGGCTAGCCTGGGCCACATACAAATGTAGAAAAATCTTGTCTAACAAACAAACAAAACACCTCAAAAAACAAAACCCCCAAATCACAGTAATCACATTTTGTGATGTAAAGAAATGCAGAATTCCAGTTTTAGTGTCCATAAGTAAGAATTTTTTCAAAAACAAATATTCATTCACATGTGCATGGTCTGTGGCCAATTTTGTTCTGTGATGGCTGAATTTGGTTGTTACATGAGAAAATCATCCAGCCTGCAAAATCAAAAACACTTATTTCTTGAGCCATTATATAAAAAGCTGGCTTAACTCTGACTTCAGACATGGAAACCTCTGAATCAGCATTTAGCACATGGCCTGAAAAGCCTCGCGCACACATCATGAACAGAGACACGCTGAACTGGTGAAGCAGTCACGAGGTGCCTCTGCTGAATGTCCATGCTCAGACTTTATTTTTCTCTTCCAACCTGGCCCAGTGAGTGAGATCTTGAGAGATTTAATTGCTTTTGCCAAGTTTACACAAGCCACCAGCAAGTCACTAAGAACAAAGTAGTTCCAAGGTAGCAAGAGAGCCTTGTCTCTGCTAAGCCAGTGCATGTCTCTGCTAAGCCAGTGCATGTCTCTGCTAAGCCAGTGCATGTCT
>NW_022196898.1:101714581-101714828 GCF_008632895.1 Mastomys coucha | reverse complement strand
TGCTAAGCCAGTGCATGTCTCTGCTGCTAAGCCAGTGCATGTCTCTGCTGCTAAGCCAGTGCATGTCTTTGCTGCTAAGCCAGTGCATGTCTCTGCTGCTAAGCCAGTGTATGTCTCTGCTGCTAAGCCAGTGCATGTCTCTGCTAAGCCAGTGCATGTCTCTGCTAAGCCAGTGCATATCTCTGCTAAGCCAGTGCATGTCTCTGCTGCTAAGCCAGTGCATGTCTCTGCTAAGCCAGTGCATGTC
>NW_022196898.1:101708055-101712867 GCF_008632895.1 Mastomys coucha | reverse complement strand
GTGTATGTCTCTGCTAAGCCAGTGCATGTCTCTGCTGCTAAGCCAGTGCATGTCTCTGCTGCTAGCCAATGCATGTCTCTGCTGCTAGCCAATGCATGTCTCTGCTGCTAGCCAGTGCATGTCTCTGCTGCTAAGCCAGTGCATGTCTCTGCTGCTAAGCCAGTGCATGTCTCTGCTAAGCCAGTGCATGTCTCTGCTGCTAAGCCAGTGCATGTCTCTGCTGCTAAGCCAGAGCATGTCTCTGCTGCTAGCCAGTGTATGTCTCTGCTAAGCCAGTGCATGTCTCTGCTGCTAAGCCAGTGCATGTCTCTGCTGCTAAGCCAGTGCATGTCTCTGCTAAGCCAGTGCATGTCTCTGCCACTAGCCAGCTTTTATTCCCAATGACTTGTCACTCAGCTTCCTTTCTGGGGACAGCTTTCCACATGCATCCTGAAACTGACTGATTTTCTAGGTTTCTTTCTTTGTGGCAGATGGAATTCCAATATCATCCATCCCAAAAGGTCGTTAATAAGAACCATTAGAGTGAAAACGGAAGCTCACAGACTTATTATCCTGACAGATCACCTGTCATTGCCTAATGAGTCAGCGTAGAAGCTGTCCACAGTTGGTGACTCCAGCCATCGAAAGTTCCTGTCTCCAGCACGGCAGCATATATAACCAGGATGGAAGTGCTGTTACGCCATGCCCCTACTGGGACAGGATACACTGACTCCACTCTTCTCTTCCCCCATCCACATGCTCTCAACACAAAGCTCAGCTCCAGGGTTGGGGTATCAGCTGGTCAAGAGAGTGCTTGCCATGAAAACATGTGGCTCTGATTCTAGGTTCTGGAGGATCAGACTGCTAGCCTGTGCTCTAATCTCAGTGCTGGGGAGGCAGAAGCAGAGGCAGCAGGTAGATCATTGAGGCTCATTTGCCAGCCAGCAAGTTTCAAGCCAATGAGAGATCCTGTCTCAAAAGTCAAGGTGGATGGCAAGGAGTAATAACTAAGGTTGTCCTTTTACTTCCACTTGCACATACACCCAAACACACAAGAGAACTTGTGTATTCTTGTGTGCACACGCATACACATGTGCATACACATAAACATGTGCACACACATATACACATGAACATACACACACACATACATTCACACTCATATACACATACATGTCCACACACATACTCACATACACACATGTGCATGCACACACATGTACATATGTGCACACACATACATGCGCTCGTGTACACACACATCTCCTACAGGAAACAGAATAAATGTTCCACTTCTTCTCAGAGACTTTGTCAGAAGACAGTGCACTCTGGCATCTTTTAAGTTTCACTAAGTTCTGTATTACTGACTGTAGAACAGGGTGGGAATGGCACACATGGCTCCAGACAATGACAAATAAGTTATTCATTGGGAAAAATGTGTTGAGACTTTTAGGGTGGCATTCTAGGCAAGTGTGGTGGTTTGAATGTGAAAATGTTCTCCACCTCTCCTGTGTTTGATCACGTGGTCACTTTGGGGGAGGTTGGGAAGCCTTTGGGACTGTGGACCAGCTGGCAGAAGCGGGAGGCTCAGGGTAAGCCTTGAAGGTAACACCCACCTTTGCTTCCTGGTGGGGGCAAGCCACTGCAGCCACCATCACCCTCCTATCGGGATGGGCTGTGCCCTCTATGAGCCAGTAAGCCTCCCCTTCCTGAAGTTGCTTCTGTAGCAGATAAAGCAACTGATAAAGCAAAGTCACAAGTACCTGACCTCCAGCTCCCCACTTTTCATGATGAATAGAAACTCCTGTGGTGTTGTGAGGGGACTAGGCTCTCAGGCCTGGCATGTGAAGAACTAGTCTGTATCCACTGCTTTCTGCTAACTAGACACACTGCCCGAACTGAGGGTCATTGTGTTCCCTACCACGTGTCTCTCTGTGTGCATATGTGTGTGCACATGCGTGTGTCCCTGTGTATATGTGCATGCGTGTATGTGTGCATATGTGTGTATGTATGTATCTATAGGTGTGTGCATACATACGTGTATGTGTGATGAGTGTAGATATCCTGAGTTTTCATGCATTGAATCCACACGAGACTGTCTTACTAACAATCAGTCGTGGGAGGCAGAGGGGCTCACGGGGTGCTCCCTTTACCACTGAACTACTAGCTACTGATCAAAGCTTGGGTAGGAAAGTCACCGTCTGCCTTTGTGCACTTGCTGCTGGGATTATGAGGCTCCAATGGACAGCTCCTGACTCCTCGTCACATGCACAGGGATGGAAGGAAAGTGGAGGGGACTGGTCAGTATGAGTTACGCACACACGTGAAAAGGTCTAGGAATACCCAGTCACATGCACAGGGACAGAAGGAAGGGGGGACTGGTCAGTGTGAGTTACGCACACACGTGAAAAGGTCTAGGAATACCCAGTCACATGCACGGGGACAGAAGGAAAGTGGGGGGGACTGGTCAGTGTGAGTTACGCACACACGTGAAAAGGTCTAGGAATACCCAGTCACATGCACAGGGACAGAAGGAAGGGGGGACTGGTCAGTATGAGTTACGCACACACGTGAAAAGGTCTAGGAATACCCAGTCACATGCACAGGGACAGAAGGAAAGGGGGACTGGTCAGTGTGAGTTACGCACACACATGAAAAGGTCTAGGAACACATTTTTAAAATTACATTAAAAATGATAGGGTATTTGGAAGAATATCACTTGTTAAAATCAGGAACTTAATTGATCAACCTGTATTTTCAGATATTTGAAGGTAGGTGACTTTTCAGATCTCTTAAAACTTTGTATCAAAGGTATCATTTGCCCACAATGAGTGCTGGCACCCCCACTGAGAAAAGAATACTCATGTTGTAGGGTTAATATTTAAATGAACTTGGAAACTGTGGATGAAAATCAACGAGTAAACCCAACCCCACAGAGCCACAGGTAACAGACAATGTCAGTCAGGCTGTTGGGTCAGACAAGATTGCTGAGGGCTGGATCTGTTTTAGTTGGTTGTGAATAATTGTGTCTTAAAACCTTCTGAATTCTCCGAGATTAATCTTCTAGTCCATTTTCCTTGCGTTTGAGTTTCTGCTATCTTGCGAAAACAGCTTTAGCTGGGCATGATTTATATTTTCTATTTGTCAAGGGAAATAAAGCCTATTTTTTTTACACAGGGTTTAAGTGATGCTTCTATAAATATGTCTTTTGTTTAAAATGGAGTAGGATTAGATAAAGTTGGTCTTCATGGATAATTCATCATTTTTATAAATGTTGTACAATATTCTAGAATCTGTCCTTAGGTGGGAATCACTTTGGAATTGCTATTATGGTGAAAGCCAGATTGGACATGGTGCCAGACTAGACATGGTGGCAGATGCCTGCAATCCCAGCAGTTTAGAGGCTGAGGCAGAAGGATTTTCACAGGTTTGAAGCTAGCCTAGAGTCCAGGATGGCACTGTACATGGAGAGAGCATATGTCTCAACAAACTAAAAGGAAACCAAGGCACAAGGGCAGATCCTAGGCATTGCCCATCTCACACCTCCTAGGCATTGCCCATCTTACACCTGCACCACAGACCACAGGCATAACACAGCAGAGGCGCAACACAGGCAGGTCTCAGACAACCAGGTCTTTCTCCAAAGTCATCAACACCTACTCTATAGAGAATGGCTACCAGTTTAAAATGCTAATACTGAAGTTGTACAGATGGACCATGCTGCACAAGCGTGAGGGCCTGAGTTCAAATCCCCAGCACCTATGCAGAAAATCCAATATGGCTGAACATGCACAACTGTCAGCTCAGTACTGTGGGTCACAGACAGGAGGAGCATGCCCACCAGCCCAGCTCCAGGAGAGGTAAGAAATCCTTTTCAAGAGGCAGGTGATATAGCAGGCCACCCCTACCCTCTGGTTATATACAGGTGTGTAAGCCACACACACACACACACACATGCATACATACCATACACACATGTATCATATCACACACACATATACACACACTGCACACACATCTCACACATACCTCACATATACCTCACACACACATATACACCACATACACACACAAAACACACCAAAACACCCCTCACACACACATCACATACACACATACCATATATACCACATACACATACCTCATACACATATCATACACACATACTCCTCATACACACCACATACACACATATACCACATACACATCACACATACATACACATCACACACACCTCACACACACATCACATACACCACTTACACATACATTTATACACATCACACACACACACCTCACACACATCACACCACACACACTACACACACATTGCACATACAACACAGACACAAAATAGAAAGAAATGCCAAAATATTTGGAGTAAGTTTACACCACACGAGCAACAGCAGACACACCTTTGAGCATCCTTACTCCAGGACAAGCTATCACACTGCAATCACTCTGAGACCCCAGAGCCCTGGTAGACATCACTGTGCTTTCAAATTGAGAGTAAAATTTAGTTTTGAACATTAGCTTAGCAAGGAAGCCACTTTAAATATAAAACCTGTTTGTATTTATAATTAAGTGTTCGTTAAATGAAAAACACATTTAAGTGATTTTTATATCGAGTACACAAGGGCATGGAGTTGGTGGCTATCTCAGAGGGCAACTGTAGTAGTGAGGGAGAGCTATTTTTACTGTAGCTTTCTGTACCTCTTAAATTGTAAACTGATTCCTTACACTGTCAAATTAAGAATGAGTTCAAGGGCTGGCACGATGGCTCAGCGGATAAGAGCACTGACTGTTCTTCCAAAGGTCCTGAGTTCAAATCCC
>NW_022196898.1:101677162-101707733 GCF_008632895.1 Mastomys coucha | reverse complement strand
AAAAAAAAAAAAAAAAGAACACTGACTGCTCTTTCATAGATCCTGAGTTCAATTTGCAGCAATCACGTGGTACCTAAAGACACCTAAAAAGGGATCCTATGCCCTCTTCTGGCTTGTAGGTGTTATTAAAAAAAAAAAAAAAAAAAAAAAAAAAAAAGAATGAGTTCAATATACAAATTTATGTATTGATTTTGTAACCCTTAGAAATAGAAATAACCTCAGATAATAAGATGAGTGCAGAGGGATTTCTCAGTTTTGTGGAAGTGGCACTCAGCTAGCTAGGTATAAAGCCATCAGGGACCTGGTCCCAGATGGATACGTTACTGGGACTGAGAACTACTAACTCATTGTCATTGAAAATTTGAACTTTGATCATTAGAAATCTAATTATCTTTTAAATTAATCTAAAAATATTTTAGAAGGAAAAAGCAGGCAAATAACAAATGGAGGTCAGAGGAAACCAGCTGGAGTCAGCTCCTGCCTTCTACCATGTGGGCTTTGGGATTGAACTCAGGTTGTTAGACTTGGTGGCAGTCACCTTTATCCATAGAGTCATCTCACTACCTTGACATTAGTAGCTCAAACCCCCTCGAATGTGCTGGATCCTTTCTGATTTCACAAGTTTATGTTTACAAGTTTGCAAGTTTTGCAAGCTAAGCCAATGGCACTTTAAACCACACAAGTTGGAAACACAATTTCTGTATCATAAAAGTATTGCATCCAACAAGTTTGTTGGAGCAATAATTCCATTTCCAGAGGAGAACAAGGAATGCATGTGACATATTCACAGCAGTGCTGTTGAGAATGGGCCTTTGGGGTTGCTGGGATACCTGCATCCACACGGAAGGCTTCTGGTTTCATTGAGAAAGTGGATGGATGTGTGATGTGGTACAGCAAGCATCAATGAGCTTCCCTAGCTAAGAAACTTTGCCGTTCAGCACCTACCTCCCCAGGAGACGAGCACACACACACCTCTTGACACCAGATGCTAACACATTCTAGGCACCTTTGAAAAAATTGCATCAAATGTTGTAACCCTTTGCTCTCAGATTATTCACCAACAGTGGGAATTCCAACCCTTAAAATGAGGGATTCTTATCATTTGTATAGAGCCTGAAGTCATACATAAAATTCCTTTCCATACTTATTTCCCAATCCATTCATCTTCGTTGCAATCTTGTCTACATTTGAAATTTCCTCTGACACACACCCTTGGCATCTCTGAGGGTTTTCAGAAGGCTTAACTGAAGAAGGAAGACCTGTCCTGAATGTGGGTGACAGTTTATGGTGTGTATGGTAGTCTGAATGAGAACCCCATAGGCTCACAGATTTCAGTGTTTGGTCATCAGGGAGTGGCATTATTTGAAAGGATAGATGGTGTGGCCTTGTTGGAGGAAACGTGTCACTCAGGCAGGACTTTGAGGCTTCACAAGTTCAAGCCCAGCCCAATGTCTATTTCTGTTTCCTATGGATTAGCATGTGCAACTCTCAGATAATTCTCTGGCACCATGTCTGCCTGAGCAGTGTCATGGTTCCCACTGTGGTTATAATGAACTAAACTTCTGAAACTGTAAACAAGCCCCAATTGTTTGTTGTTGTTGTTGCATTATATTTTTGTTGCATTATATATTGTTGCATTATATTTGTTGTATTATATATTGTTGTATTATATTGTTATTGTTTTGTTTTTTATAAGAGTTGTCATGGTTTCACTGGCTGAGACACAACCTGGTACCAGGATGGTTGGGAATTGCTTTGAGTTGTGTTTGAAGGAGGATTGTGGAAGGACCTTGTATAACTTTGAGCTAGAAGAGCCATTGGGTAGTGAGAGGTCTTTGTGCTGTTTTGTTGGAGCCTAAAATATAAGAATGTTGAGAACAGTGCAGAACATGGAGGCCTGGCTTGTGAAATTTAAGAGGGATGCAAAGATTCTACCAGGCTTGAAATGAAAAAAATTCTTCATTTGTCTGAAGAGTCTGTGGTACTGGTCAGCTAGGACTGAAGAATCAGCCATGATTAACAAGAGACCAGAAGCATGAAAGTAAAACCTTTGTTTTACTGGGTAATTGATGCTTGTTAGCTGGAGCTGAGAAATTAGTGGTGGTTAAGAAGAGACCAGCATCACTGAGGTGAAATCTTGTGGGAAGTGTTTCCTGAGATCCAGCACACAGAAGCTATGCTTCAGAGGCAGCCAAGGCTCTGCCTCATGCTGGTAGCCAAAGATGGTTGTATAAGAGTCACCCAGGTGGTACTGGCTTTGAAAGCATGAAGGGGTCATGCAAAGAAGTTGAGGCTTGGCACCAGGAAGAGAGCCCAGGAGAGGTTATTGATGAAGGGCAGCCCAGTTACAACAGAAGATCCCAGTGTTTTCAAGATGCCAGTACCATGGGATGACCAAGAACAGCAGCCCAGGGAGTGGAACCTGCTGAAGCCTAGAAGACAAGCTGTGTGCTACAGAGGACAGAGCCAGAGAAGAGACACAAGCCCTGTAGAAGAACTCAGAAGATTGTGAGTGGATCCCAGACATTGGATGTGCCCTGGTATTCCCTCTCGAAATAAAGTATTTAACTTTTGGGTTTTTTTTTAACTGAAGCCCACAGCTGAGAGACTGAATTTTAAAAGAGGTTCTAGCTTTTAAAAGAGACTTTGGAATTTCTAAAACTTTTAAAAGAGATTGGCTTTTAAGGTGTTGAATTTGTTGGCTGTGGGAATTTTAAAGTTTGCAAAATATTTTATAGTATGTGTTATTCATGTATGATCTTAGGGATAAACAAGAAAGGAAGGGTTGTGGGTAAACAGTGATGTGCTCGTTGTGTCAAGTTGACAAGGGGTCAATTGTGCTGACTACAGTTATCTGAAAGGAGGGAACTTCAACTATGAAAATGCCCTCCAACTGCAGATTTCCATTCATTCTCCTGGCTCTCTGTGTCTCTCTCCCGTCTCTCCCCCATACCTGACCTTGACATCCCCATCTCCCTCCCCATCCCTTCTTCCACACACTTTTCTCCCTCACTGACTCCTATGACTATTTTGTTTCCCCTTCTAAGTGTGATTCAAGCATTCTTGTTTGGGCCTTCCTTCTTGTTTAACCTCTCTGGGACTGTGAAGTGTATCATGGGTATTCTGTACTTGATGGCTAATATCCACTTGTCAGTGAGTACATACCATGCTTGTCTTTTGGGTCCAGGTTACCTCACTAAAGGTGATATTTTCTAGGTCCATTCATTGTCTGGCCTCAGTGGGAGAGAATGCACCTAATCTGGCAGAGACTTGATGTGCTATGATGGGGGATATGGGGGAGACACCCTCTCAGAGGAGAAGGGGATTAGGAGGGACTCTGGGAGGGAGGGATCAGGAGGCAGAACAGTATTTGGGCAATGAACAAATGAATAAGACCTGAAAATGTCCTTCCTAAGAGTAGCCATAGGGCATTTTCTTAGTGATTGATGAGGAAGGGCCCAGCCCATGTGGATGGTTCCATCCCTGGGCTGATGGTCCTGGATTCTGTAAGAAAGCAGGCTTATCAAGCCATGAGGAACAGCACCCCTCCATGGCCTCCACATCAGCTCCTCCCTCCAGGTTCTTGACCTGAGTTCCAATCTTGACTTCAGTGACTGGCTGTGAATTGGAAGTATAAGTGAAATAAACACTTTCCTATCTAACGTGCTCTGGATCACAGTGTTTCATGGCAGCAATAGAGGCCCTAAGACAGGTGAATGCCCAGGCTGAATAAGAGGGACAAGAGGAAGCCAGCTGAGCACCCAGTATCCACCTCTCTCTGATTACTGCTGGATGGTAATCCAGTATCCACCTCTCTCTGATTACTGCTGGGTGGTAATCCAGTATCCACCTCTCTCTGATTACTGCTGGGTGGTAATCCAGTATCCACCTCTCTCTGATTACTGCTGGATGGTAACCCAGTATCCATCTCTCTCTGATTACTGCTGGGTGGTAATCCAGTATCCACCTCTCTCTGATTACTGCTAGGTGGTAATCCAGTATCCACCTCTCTCTGATTACTGCTGGATGGTAATCCAGTATCCACCTCTCTCTGATTACTGCTGGATGGTAACCCAGTATCCATCTCTCTCTGATTACTGCTGGGTGGTAATCCAGTATCCACCTCTCTCTGATTACTGCTGGGTGGTGATCTAGCATGTCCTGTCACCTCATGCTCCCTCAAACATGCCTTCCTTGTCATGATGGGCCATGTCCTCAAACCACGAGTCATTATCAATCCTTACTTTTTAATGTTGCCTTTCTTAATTGGTTTTTGTCATAGCAACAAAATGTGACTAATACAATCTATGAGCTGATGTGACAGTAGGTACCTGTCTCCCTGGTAATGGGACCATTACCATGAAAGAAAGCATGTATGTGACAGGGAGAGACTGATTCTGAAACTCCGTGGGTGTTTTAACAAAAACTAAATTTAAAAATTAACGTTGTTTTATTTGTGTGTATATGTGTTTACATGGGTGAAGGTCAGAGGGCAACTCGAAGGAGCTAATTCACCACACCTCTATCACATGCCTGCACTATCATACACACACAACATATATGCATAATATACACACGTACAGGTGCCTACTATCACACCAATGCACACAGACATGGACCCATTCACATGCATGCACACACACACAAACACACATGGATATATTTTTAAATTAAATTAAATGGATAATAAACTAACAAGAAATCAAAAACAAAAAACTTTCTGGGGTCAACATTCAGCTGCCAATACATTCACAGGAAAAGAAATTAAAAACAAACAAACGAACACACACACACACATACACACACACACTGTTCACCACCTGAATTCCAAGAGTGTACTCCTGGCATCTTGCTTGGTAATAAGCACCGGCTGGGCCACATCGCCATCCCTCAAAAATAAGTAATTTTAAAATATCTATTGAGTTTTAGATTGTTTACAATGCTTTCCATGTAATATGTTAAAATGGGAACTTTGTGGTCATTCACTGAGAATATTTGACTACAAAAGAAAAAAATTAAAACTAAAAAGTGTGTCTCAAATCCCACAGAATTTGTTTATAGAAATCTGCCCTGTGGTTGGGTCCTGAGCTGGGGTCTGGCAGAGACTTGCCTTTTTCTGACCTCTTCCTTCATTTACACACAGCTTTCTAAACTGTCACGTCTCTGTCAGAAGTTGGCTGATTCTCTTGAGTGAGACTTTGAAAGTCCCTGGCACTGCTGCAGAGAGCGGTTAGAAAAATGAAGCCTTGGGCTTTTCTGCCTCTAAAATCACAACAGGCATGAGGGGAGGGAGCTGGGAATAGATGCTGAGAAAAAGAAATCCTCACATATCCCACGAAGGCCAGAGAGAGAACTTAAGCATCATTACAGAAATTCAATCAATGCCTTAGCGTCTAAAGTATCTGCCACAGCAGCCCAAGGACCAGAGTTTGAATCTCTGGCACCCATGAAGTCAGCCAGATGTTATTACTAACTATTCCTGCTCTGGGAAAATGGAAACAGGAAAACCCCAGGAGCTCCCTGGACAGTGGTCTAAAAAACAATCAAGCTCCAGGATTAATGAGACATCCTGCCTCAAAAAGGAACATAAAGAACAATCAAGAAAGACATCTGGCGTCCACACAAACATGTATAGATGTGTGCACCCCAGCACACACGTGCATACACCACACACACAAATCATACCAAAATATGATTCTTTCTAACAATTTTCAGTTCACTCAAATGGACTATGCAAAGGATGCGTGGTGGTTTTTCTCTATTATGAAGTACTTATGCATTTTATAAGATTAATCTAGGGAAACTGAATATTTTATATTCTTATACAATTCAAAGTAAGACAAACTTCTGCTCATTTCCCAGCAAAGCACAGGCTAGACCAGGTGCCAGTAACAGAAAAGTAGCAAGTCCTTGGAACTCAGAACTGAAAATAATTTTACGTTTTAAATTCTATCATTTATATAGTCCTGGATACTCATGCTCAAGGGTATGGAATTTGAAATGTAAATAAATTCCTCATAAATATATACCACTGCAGTCATCATAGGCTGCATATTGAAATCCTCATACAGTCTTTCATCATTCGACACAAAACATATCACCAACTATACCAGCCTTCGTCATTTAGCATTAAATACTTGGAACACCAGCTTAATACTCTAGAAGTCACTAAGACATTTTACACTTAATTTTGTCCAAAACATTACAAAAGAAAACAACATTACAAAAGAAAACAACAACAACCAAAACACATTACCACCAAATACAAACTAGACACAAAGCCTGGCTTCTATGCCATGCTCTCATGACGTTTTGCAGTATGCCTGTGCAGGGCTCGTGTTTTCTGATCATCCCCCAATGGGAGTGGTTCCTCCTCAGTGCTTCATAAAAACAACTAGCACATGGTTTTCAATGGTGGTTTAAAATACACCTGCTGTTTGCTACTCTGGTGAGAAGTGTGTGTGTGTGTGTGTGTGTGTGTGTGTGTGTGTGTGTGTGTGTGCATGTGCATGCACACACATTCATGCATATGTGTGCACATAAGTATATGTGTGTTTATGCACATAGAACAAGATGGGAATGAAGTACGCCTAGACTATTGAGGAAAAGAAAAAGTGTGAAAATGTAATCCTAGCTCTTATAGACTGCAATTTCATGATTTTACAAAAATCATACAAAGATAGAAAGCTTATCATAAAAAAAGAACATTTTAAAGCACAAGAGAAAGCCAAGCAGCACAGGTAAGGAAGGAGCCTGGAGCCACAGCAGAGTGGAGGCTGGTGTGAGTGTGCCAGTCACTAATGGGAGGAGCCACAGCAGAATGGAGGCTGGTGTGAGTGTACCAGTCACTAATGGGAGGAGCCACAGCAGAGTGGAGGCTGGTGTGAGTGTGCCAGTCACTAATGGGAGGAGCCACAGCAGAGTGGAGGCTGGTGTGAGTGTGCCAGTCACTAATGGGAGGAGCCAAAGCAGAGTAGAGGCTGGTGTGAGTGTGCCAGTCACTAATGGGAGGAGCCAAAGTAGAAGCTGGTGTGAGTGTGCCAGTCACTACTGGGAGGAGCCAAAGCAGAGTGGAGCCTGGTGTGAGTGTGCCAGTCACTAATGGGAGGAGCCAAAGCAGAGTGGAAGTAAGGAAGGAGCCTGGAGCCACAAGCAGAGTGGAGGCTGGTGTGAGTATGCCAGTCACTACTGGGAGGAGCCAAAGCACAGTGGAGGCTGGTGTGAGTGTGCCAGTCACTAATGGGAGGAGCCAAAGCAGAGTGGAGGCTGGTGTGAGTGTGCCAGTCACTAATGGGAGGAGCCACAGCAGAGTGGAGGCTGGTGTGAGTGTACCAGTCACTAATGGGAGGAGCCAGAGCAGAATGGAGGCTGGTGTGAGTGTGCCAGTCACTAATGGGAGGAGCCACAGCAGAGTGGAGGCTGGTGTGAGTGTGCCAGTCACTAATGGGAGGAGCCAAAGCAGAGTGGATGCTGGTGTGAGTGTGCCAGTCACTAATGGGAGGAGCCACAGCAGTGTGGAAGTAAGGAAGGAGCCTGGAGCCACAAGCAGAGTGGAGGCTAGTGTGAGTGTGCCAGTCACTAATGGGAGGAGGTGGGCTCATGGATGGCTTTAACTGGTGGCCAAAGGAACCCAGCTCCAGCAAAGGAAATGTAAGAACTACAGCACAGAATTAAGCACAGAGGCCAGCCTGGCTAGGGTTCTCATTGGATAGAGCAGCTACCTTGAACCACATGACAATCATCTAATCTTTTATTCTCCCAAAGAGTTGGTACTGAGAACTGGACAGAAAGGAAGGCTCAAGGTCCCAACCTAACGTGGGAAGACCAACGAGTAGAATGATAGAGTATGTAATAAATGTTAGAGGAAAATAAAGCCAAGACCAGGTGTATTTCCAACAGCAGAAAGAGCAAGAGCCCAGACAGTCAGGGTGTGTCCCCAGCTGACAGACAGATGCTCTGAGCAAACCAACAGAAAGAAGAAAGTGGGAAGGTTAGGGAGGAGAGAGTGCCTGAGGCAAGGAGCTAGGACCCAACGGTTGGCCATGTGTACTTGCCACCCCACCCACTCCTAGAAAATCCACAGTAATGATATTTCAAATACTTAAGGACCTGACAATCCATGCCTAACTTGTACAGATATTTTCTCACTTGGATCATGACAAGAACTAAGTCAGTCACATCTGTAATGACAGCTCATTTCCTACTGGACATGCTTGCAGAGACAGGCACCGTAACAGTGATCTGTTCTCATCAGGTACCAGGACACAGACAGAGCTGGGATTAATTGAAGATGAGTAGAAAGATCAGGGGCTGAGAGCTGGAAAGGTGGGAGCAGACAGGAGAGGGGGTGCATCCTCAGCTGCTTTTCCCACCACCATCACCAGCTGCCTGCTGTGTGGCAGGACAGTGTAGGCATGAGCGGAACCCCACAGGGACAGTCTATAGCTCTTCAAAGGTGCCCTGCAGACTGGCTTGGTGGGACCAGGTTTCTAAGGCTTTTTAACTCCTAGGGAAAGGAGCCTCTGAGCTGCCGGAAGCGCTGAACTTCGAAGCACTGAGCTTCACCTGTTTTCTTGCATCAGCTTGATGGAAGTGTGTTTTCCCTGAGCCTTTGGAGATCAAAGATCATATTTCTCAATTTTCTGCTATGACTGTGGTTAGTTCTCAGGTTTTTCCTGCAAAGGGTGAAATGGGTTGTTCTATTGTCTCAAGAGAGAGTTGTCTTTGATGAAGGGGGCCCATCATCAGCACAAGTGACAAGTTACTGGCAGTGCCTTTCCAGCACTTGTCAGTTGCATCTCAGGGTAAAGGTCAGGGAGGGAGATGAAACTGTGACAGCTGAATGTATGACAAGAAAAGTGACGTGAAGGCAAGGAAACTGCTGGGCTACTGATTAAAAGTGAAGTGCTAAAGATATAGGGGGAAAGTGATAAAAGAGAAAAATCAGAAAAGCAAGATTAAGAGAAAATAGCAAAGAACTATTTCTAAAAATAGGGGCTGGGGAGATGGGCCAGCCAGTAAGTCTTTGCCACCGAGCCATGAAAATCTGAGTTTGGATCCCCAGCACCCAGATAAAGTAGCTGGGTGTGATGTCACATGTCCATAACTCTATCAGGGAAGAGGAAGAGACAGGAGGAGGATCCTGAGAGCTCCATAGCAGCCAATCTAGCTGAATTCGTGAGCTCCAGACTAGGAAGAGACTGTCTCAAAAGCCAGGATGGAGAACAATAGAAGAAGACACCCACATCATCCCCTGGCTTCCCTGAGCATGTGTATGAGTGCACATGCACGTGTATACACATACACACTCACACACACTCACACACACTCATATACTCACACACACGTACACAGTTACACAGTCACACACATACACACATGCACATGTATACACATACACAGTCACACACACTCATATACTCACACACATTCACACACATACAGTCACACACTCACACACATGCTCACACACATACATACACTCATTCTCTCTCTCTCTCTCTCTCTCTTTCTCTCTCTCTCACACACACACACACACACACACACATGAACGTGAGCACAGAATGCACACAATCACAGAAGCTTCCTGAATAGAACAAACCATTTACAGAAGTGCTATTTTGTGAGTGAGAGAAAGCAGTTAGTAAGATGGAAGATGGTGTTAATGTACCTTAAATTTATCTAATGTCACAACTCCATTCATAGTTTAAAGAATTCAATGGTCAAGCAGGAAAGCTGAACACTAAAGCAAAGTTCAAGGACATCTAGTCTTTGTATCAATCATTCCCAGAAAATATATTTCCCAGAAAAAAATATTTCAGCTATGTCAGCTGGATCCTGGGCCCTGGACTCTGCCTGCCTCCTCTTCCCCAGCACTGGGGTCACAGGTACACACTGCCACACCTGGGTTTTATGGCCGTGTAAAGAACCTGAGGCCTGCACACTTGTGTGTGGACAGCAGCTCAAGGAAAATAACTGCTAAACATCCCTGAGATAATTTCTGGCAATATTTCAAGCAAAGTTGTTTTCAGTACACAAATACCGTGGACATCAAGAAATCTCCTCACCAAACAACATGGAGGGAAGACCTGGTGGATTAAACCTTCCATCTGCAGAGCCTCTTTCTAGGAATCTTGGCATCACAGTCAGCCTTCATCTCCTGAAAGCTGCATGTCTGGCATTTTACAAATATGTTGAATTAAGTGGAGAAGAGAAGCCCCAAAACCACAGAAATGCAAGAGATGACACCTGCATATTAAAGGATGGATGTCATGTGTGACCAGAATTATATATATTCTAAATCAGAATAGTATACATTTCAAAAGTGTGATTTTAGAACAAGAGACTATGTGCTGTAATTCTTCTGTCATTTCTGATACTGCAAAGATGGCTACTTGACCTGACTCATCCCCTTACAAGTAGGTTATGTAGCCAGGGAGAAGACTTGTGAGAAACCCAGGGCCAAGTCCCAGGCTTAGAAAAGAACCAGAGCCAGGAAACACATAGCCATTCCCTACCCCAACCTGAAGCCCTGAAAATGTACCAGGAACCAAAGTGGTTTTTGTTTGCAGTACTGTAAAGGGTGGAGGTCAAATTAGGTAAGCAGTTTCCCACTGTACTCTATCTCCAGCCTACATCTCCCCCCCCCCACACACACCACTTTTCACTTTGAAACAGTCTCATTAAATATCTCTGGCTGCCCTTCAACTTGCTGTGTAGCCCAGACAAGCCTTGAACTTGCTCTCTTCTTGATTCTGCCTTCCTAGAAGCTAGACTACCAAGCTTAACAGCCATAGCATTCAGGTACCTAAGGCTACTTGTTTGCATAAATTGGTTCCATGATTAAATATGGTAAACTCCTTAGACAGGTTCTATGATGTATACTCAATAAATAATCCCATAGGTGTATAAATGCTCCCTTTCCAGTCGCCATTCCAAGGAGGCTCATTTGCTCAATAGCTTGTAAGCACAAGAGCTTCACTGTAACCCCATAAACCAAGTTGAAAATACAAAAGCTGGGTGTGGCATTACATGCTTGTAATTGCAGTCCCAGGGAAAGCCAAGACAGGCAGATCTCTGGGACTCACGGGAAGCAAGCTCAGCTGAATTGATGATCTCCAGGTCAGTGAGAGACACTTCCTCAAAAGTCAAGGTAGACAGAGCCTTAGGGCCAACACTCAGGACTGATCTCTGGCTTCCATACACATGGGCCCCCCCATCCGTGTGTGCTCCCCATCCATGTGTGCTCCCCATCCGTGTGTGCTCCCCATCTGTGTGTGCTCCCCATCCGTGTGTCCTCCCCATCCGTGTGTGCTCCCCTTTGCCCCTACAATCTTGTTAGTTACTTAAATCTCCTGTATAAAACCCAAAATATATGTTTAAACATTTTTATTTTGGTGAGTATATTTAATTATAAGCAAGATAATCTGGTTATTTTATCCAAGAACAGATCACTAAGTCACATGAAAATGTAGTTCTGGGACTTCACAGATAGGTTTTGCATAGTGAGATGTAGCTTCATGTCCCTGAATCTCAAGACAGGAATGGTAAAAGGATGGCATGAATGCCAGCCTCACCCACATTATCTCCTGGCCTCAGTGAGGGACAAAGTCCATTATCCCCAGGTCTCACACCTGGCTCAGTATCTTATCCCATGCTTCTTGTTTAGCCTAGGACACATGGCCAGTATCAGCTTTTGTGTGTGCCCTCTTGCAAGGTCTCCACAGCATTTGTGGCACCTGTCAGAGGCAGGAGATGATCTCTGTAGTAATATAAAGGGCAAAGCCTGTGTCCTGTACTTTAGCACCAATACTTAAAATTAATCTAGCACCCTCCATTGTAAACACCCAGTTCAATTTCAGACCAGCAACATTGCCAACACACACACACACACACACATACCATGCCACATCCCACAGTCTTTCTATGACTACAGATCTGCAAATCTTCAGAGGAATGTGCTTTATAGTCCAAAGCACATCAAACTTTCAAATAAGGAAACCCACAAACAGATCTGGCCAAGATGACATTTAGAATCGAGTCTGGTGAATACTGTGCTGTGTTCGTTTTTATTTAGCTTCACATGATCCTGCACAGACTCCCGTGTACTTTGAGAAATGTTAATATTTGCACAAAAGAGAAACAAAATCCTTCCTTTCCCTCCCTATCCCTGGTCTCTGAGCAAACACATTCTATGAATACAAGAGCAGCAGAAAGGAAATGGACTTTGCCATAGATGCCAGATCAACTCAGATGGCAGAAAATTTTATAAACATAATTGCACACTAATATAAATTTGTTGAATTTCATTGCAAAGCTTTTGTAGTTCAATCTTGTTTGCAGCATGAACACGAACAAAATATACCAATCAGAAAATTCTTAGCTTTATTAAGGTCTTTCCATTATAAGTTTGCTTTAACCAAGAGGAAAAAGAGACCAGATATTGGGTCTCAGTCCCAGGGTCTGCTGTTTGTCGTCTGGAACCACCTTCTGTAGGTGTGGAAGCTACAGTTGTATTCCTGTCTACCTGTTGTTGCCTCCCTGGTGAGGACAAAGGCGTGGACACCCACCTCTGAAGGTGCGTGTTGAGATGGTTCATTTTAAATGTCAATTAGAGGCAACACAGAACCATTTGCAAAAGGAATATAGTGGAGGATTATCTAGGTCATATTGGTATTCAATTAAGCAATTGCCTCATTTAACTTAATTCATATGGGAAAGTGTGGCAGCCTTTTGGGGTGTGGGTCAATAGGCTGTCTAAGAGTACATAAACTAAGCTAAGCACTAGGCATGCGTGCCTTGATTCTCGTTCTTCTCTTGACTGTAGATTTAGGATTTATTTATTTTTTTATGTATACACATGCTCCTACATGTTCTTATGTGCATCATACAGGTGCCAGCGGGGGCCAGAAGGCGGCACAGGACTCCCTGGAGCTGAAGTTACAGGCAGTTATGAGATACCATGTGGATGCTGGGAATAGAACCCAGGTCCTCTGCAAGAGCAGCAAGTTCTCTTATTCACAGAGCTGTCTTTCCAGCCTCTCAGTTCCTACTGTCTAGGTGAATTTACCTTGTTGAGTTCTCACACAGTAAAGACAAATCTCTCTTATGGCTTACACCATAACACTGATTACAGTATTGGTCTCTTTGCTTCCCAGAGGGACCCGCACCTAAATACTAACTACTATCACACTGAGAACTTGGGCTTTAATTACATGAATTATGAAGGACACAGACCTTTATTTCATGCTCAGGTTTATTAAAAATATATATAATTAAGTAAATGCTGAGCCCAGTGAGGACATAGTTCCTCCCCCTGTGACAGGGACCTGGTGTGACCTACCACAAGTGTTACTGGTGCTGTGGATGTAAGGCTTGTTCATGTAATAATGTACATATTTTCTGGACACACTAGCAGTGGAGGCCCCTTTCCTTCTGAGGAATGTCCTCCCTGTTAACATTAATGATTCCATGATAATTAGAAACAGCAGGAGTCTAATAGTCACAGGCATGGCTAATGTCTCAGCAAAATGGTAAACACTGGGGCCTTCAGGACAGCCCTTAAGGCTGTGGGAAAGAGCTCTAAATACATGAGTTCAAAAATATATAATTTCTGAACTATGCAAAAAATAAGGACGCAATGTTAATTATATGCAGGGCTTCACAAATCTAGAGGAACAAAAGGAGCTACGCTGTGAGCCAACTTGTTAGAAACACACTAAGGAAGGAGATAAAGAGATTTAGGGAGTGGAGATCATAGGCAATCCCACCCAGCTAATTTTTGTTTATGCAAAGACAGATGGTTCTCCGAGTTCAGGATCAGCCTAGGACAGAGCAAGGTTAGGTTTAGGCATGGTGGAAATGGTAATTTCTGGGCAAGGTCCCAGACAACTACTTTATCTTTGGTGCTTAACAAAGGCAGAGAGATCTCTGGATTCCTTTGCAACATTAAGAAAAAAATGTATGCTTGCTGTGAAATCAAACCAAGGGGCTCAGGTCACAGTATCATAAGATAATCAAAAGGAAATCTGGAGTAAATGATTGGATTGTAAAATAAAAGACTAGGCCTGTGTTTTGCAGGAGATGAGCTATCCAGAGAATTTTTTTAGGATAAAAGAACTGCCATAAACAAGCAGGACATGAACAGAGAGATCTCTTGGAATAGCAAGCAAGCAGAATATAAACAGAGAGATCTCCAGAGAGAAAGCAGAATGCAGAGAGAAGCAGACTGGAAAAGCTGTATCAAGCAGAACACAGATCGTCAGCTTGGACCCACAATTAGATTTCTAGTCAGTCTTTTTACGGCTCCCACACACCCTTTCTCTCAGAACTCCTCTCCAACCTGAGGCTGGTTCTTGGCAAGTGAAGAAGATATTCAGTGTTCTACCGATCTTATCAGATTTATGTTTATAAATGCACTCTAACATCATGTATTATATGAATAATGCAGAGACTTTTCCAATTTAAAGTTCAACATTTTCTTAATTCATTCTTAACAGCTGTGTCTTTGTCCTCACTTTCTTAGTTTCATGGTCCAGCTGCCCCAGGCAGTATTGTATTCAGTTCGAAGTTACCAGGAATGATATTGCACAAGAAATTTAGTTCGAACCTCATTGTGATGTCAAAGAACTCTTTCTAGTGTCACTCTGAAAACTGAAAGCTATTGACAATAACACCCAATATTTTGTATGGATGGGAGTAATAAATAAATATATACTATGCACCTGCTCTCTTTAAACCTCATTTACTGCAGCAGGTAAGCCCTAGCGTGATCTCAAGTCAGAGCTGTGATTATACATATAGGAATGCCTCTGCAATTTGACTTAATTCTGAGTGATTGGCAGAGCACTCAGAAGTCTGGGAGACAGTCTGAAAGCACTCAGCAACCAAGAAAATTAGCAATTCAGGGACTTGGGGGTAAAACTCAGTTTATAACAAGTCTTGGCTCTCCCTTTCCTCTTTCTACATCAAGGACATTCATGTGGATTCCCTCTCATACCCAGATTGCTTGCCTGTGCAGCAAGCCACCAAAAGTACATGCTGCCCTGAAATCCAAAGTATCAGACATGCTAGAAAATTATTACATATTGAGAAACCAAGAAGAAAGAACTAACGATGTACAGTCTAGAGACTGGAAGTCTGTTTTGTCAGATCTTAAAATCTGTTTTTGAGGTCCAATTGCTCTGAGTATCTTTCCCCATCCTTTATCCCTGTCGTGACATCTATCAATCATTGATGGTAAGGCGTGTTTCTCAAAAGAAGCAAAAGGATGTCCCAAACTGCTGGTCTGTCTTTTTACTGGGGGAGTTGAGAATGTTAACATTCGGAGCTGTGATTAAAGGCGTGTGCTAATTCCCATCGTTCTGTGGACTGCGCGATGTTTTCCTCAGATCTCTTGGTTACCTGGCCTTGTGTTGGCTACTTGTTCCCTATGACCTCTAGGCTGTGTTTATCCTCCCCAGATTGAAGTATTCCTTAGCTATCATCTGTAGAGCTAGTGTAGTGGAAATAAGTGTCTGGTTCCTCTAGAAAGTTTTTACTTCCCTCTCAATGTTAATGGCTTTTTAGGGTATAGTAGTCCAGGTGGACAGGTGATCTCTTACACATTTTCTGTTCCTTTTGTTTGTAAAAGTTCCTGTTTAAAAAATGCAGTGTTATTCCAATGGGCCTGCCTTTTCTTGGGGGTTTACTTAAGCCTTTTCCCTTGAAGATCTCAATGTGCTTTCTTTATCGCCTTCCTGGTAGGCACCAGGACTAGAGTAGATGGGGGAATCGTGAGCTCTGAGCTTTGGAGCCCTTACCTTTCTGTGACACAAGCCAGGGAAGCCTGGTGAGGGTGTAACCTAGAGATCTGAGTCCAAGCCCTTTGCCTACCCAGTGCCAGGACATTGTGATTAGACTTTTCTGGTCTTTTGGGGTTTTTTATTCCACCCATAAACAGGGAGCTGAACTGAATAAATTCTAAAGTTCTTTGCTAATTGAATGGGTAATTATTTAGAATCTGTTTTTGTAAGTATTTAACAATGTTAATTCCTTTAAATTCTACAGATCAGTGTAGTATGTAATCATGGGTATGGCTGCTTTCTCCCATTTCTTCTTTCCACTTGGTTAGAATGTTAACATTTATATTTACCTGTGACTATAACTTCAGTGTTCCTACAAACTCGGCTAAGCTTGTTGGCCTCCAAGGTCATGCAGCCTGGTAGTGTTTCCCAGCATCCCTCAGCACTTTCTCATTCACCTGCTTCATGGTAGGCTGAGAAGAGTGGATTTACTGATGTGTTCCTTGCCCTCCTTCCCTGCTGTGCAAAATGAGCAGAACATTTCATTTCCAACACCAGCAGTGAACATGTCCCACTGCCATGACACAGAAGGGCACGCACTTAAAGACAATGCATTTATTTAGTGGGTAAGAACGTCTTTTCACTAGAAACAGAATGAACAATCATCTGCAGAGCTTTAAATAGCAAAACATCTGTTTTTCCCAATGTATTCCCAACACCCCGAACCTCTTGATTAGTTGTTCTCTAAGATCTGTTTCTGAAAGACATAATGAGGTGGTTTAAGGATGAGTTGTAAACCATCTTCAAAATAAACTGAAGAAAAATGTTTCTGCTCTGGGTAAGGCTGGTTGAATCCAGATCTGCAGGCTCCCACCACACAGTCAGGTCATAGCTCTTTCAGCAGTTTGCTCTACATCAACAGTTCCATTAACTAAGGCGAACAAAGCATAATGTAAGTTAGTAACACAGATTCCGAGGCAGCCATGCATGGGCTGCCAGGGCAATGCTGTCCACGGTGTACCAAAGGGCATTTGCTCAACCAAACCAGACATGGCAATGTGGGAAGTAATAAAGTGAAGCACCTCTGGGAGTGGGACACAAATTTAGACATCCATCATAGGGTGGATATCTATATGGGCTGATGACATGGCTCTGCAGTTAAAGCCCTTGACAAGCAGGCATCAAGACCTATGCTCAGATCCCCATTCCTACATAAAGGCCTGGTGGGCCTGGCAACCTATCTGCAATTCTAGACTCAGAAGGCAGAGACCCATGCCCAAAACAAATGACTAGCAAGACTAGTTGTATTGATGAGCTCTTGGTTTGGTTGAGAGACCCTGCCTCAATGAATAAGATGGATGAACAATGGGGGATGATTCCAGACATCAACCTTAGGTCTCTCCATACACATGTACCCACACGCATGTGTGCATGCCCCCTCACATGCACATGCACACACGCACACACACACATACACACACTGCAGCTGACCTTATTCCTTCCAGAGCTAGAGACTTACACACATCCTCACCAGGAAACTATTTAATTGGCATTTCACATCAACACAGCTCCAGCAGAGGTCTTTATTTCTGCAAGAGCAACCCCATTGAGGAGCCATCTTTCCATATGAGGCAAAGGTGCCATCACCTGCATCCTGTTTCTCTCAAACCTCACTATTCTTAACATTTTACTACTTCTTGCTTCTTGGGGCTAATCCTCGTGCAGCAAAGCAGTTCAGGTCATGGCAGCAGTGGTTTCTCATATCAAAGTGAACACGGAAATGGAAGAACAAGGTACTGGGATAGAGCCTTTCACAGCCATGCCTACTGACCAATGTCTCTACCCATGTCCCCATCTTCTGAAGGTTACACAGCACTACCAACTGAGGAACAATATCTAAGTCAAAAGTACCTACTATCAGCCATCACACTGTCTGTAACATATGAAGGGACCTATGCACATAATAGATGCTCAATAAATATTTACTGAATGAGAATCTCTGAAAACTAATCTTATGAACCAAAGCTACATGAGACCCCCACTGAAGGGGACCCTTTCTCACTGTACCCAGCTTCTCTCCCCTCATTGAACTGCAGACCCTTGTTGGGTGCCAGTCCCTTCTGTTATGTGTAAACTCCTTCAGAACAAGGGCGACTCACTACTATGCTACCATCACCTGACATAATTCTTAACCTAGAATAAATTCATATTAGTGAGTATTAAAGGGAAGAAATATGGATGAGAAGGAAGTCAGGGAACACAGAACATGTGGATAAACACAAAGATAAAACTCAAAGAGATGGGAAATGACCACAGACAACGCTCACATCTCAGACAAAACTGTCACCACACACCAATGAAACCTGTTTACATCAGAGGGCATTAAATGAGTGTTTGTGCTTGAACTACCCAAATCCCATCATCATTGGGGGCCTTTGGTTTGATCTGAGCATTCAGATATGTAAGCAGGGAATGAGCGCCTGGACTCTGGGTATCTGTATGATACCCAGATATGGGACACAGTTCGGACAGTGTTCTAACTCGGAGCCTTTGATGACGTGTCCAGAGGCCTGGGCACCGTGGTTCTGTGTTACAAAGCAGGTCAGATTTACAGGTCCTGGCCAAAAAAACCCAAAAACCTTCAGCTTATTTAGTTTATCTCACTCTTTTCATGGCAAGGTAAAAATCATTACAATGTTGTGAACATTTGCTTGATCTGTGAGTCGAGTCTGGAAAATTAAAGTTCAAATTGTGTCAAGCCAAGCTGACCCACAGCAGGGTGAGCTGCCCGTGCCACCTTGGGGAGGAGACGGCCTCACTTGGGCTTTGTGTTACTGCAGGGAAGAATATGTCTCGTTGATGAGGATGCATATTAAAGTACAGACATTCTGGGACAAGGGAATGTGGACAGTAATTTTCAAAGGAAGACATACAAATAGACAATGATCCATGCAAATAATTAGGAAAATACAGACCTCCTTTCACACCTGTCAGAAGGCTATTATAAAAAAGACAGAAAATAACGAGTGTTGAGGAGAATGTGTGGGAAAAGGAGCCCTTGACTTCTGTTGATAAAGATGTAAATTGATACAGATGTTATGGAGGACTGAGAGGAAATTGCTGGGGGATTAAAAACAGAATGACTATGTTATCCACAGATCCCAATTATGAGTATCCACCCACATATGAGAACCAGTACATGGAAGAAATGTCTACCCTCCACGTTCACAGTGGCAACATTTACCAAAGCCACCTTATGCAGTCTAAGTGATGTCAACAGATGAACAAACGGATAAATGAAATGTGATGTATGCACACAGTGCAACATTGGTCAGCCATGCAAAGAAGAAAGGTCAGCTATTTGCTATATATGGCATGAGAAGATCGGAGAACATCATCTTAAGTAATCTGAGCCAAGCACAAAGAGGCAGACTACATATCTACTCATTTATATGCAGAGTCGAAGCAATCAAATTAAGGGAAGCAGAACACAGAATAGTGGGAACTGAGGCTCTGGTGTCAGGGAGGGTGCAGACAATGATCAAAGGGTATAAGCTTCAGACAGGAAGAATGTGCGAGTTCTCTTAGATCTAGTGCAGAGTGATACATACAATAGCAAGCATGCTAAGAGTCAACTTCAAATCTCATCACTACAAAACAAAAGTTAGTTGTACTAGCTAGTTGACATGTTAGCTAGCTTAATTTATTCTTCATTGTATTCATAATTCATAACATCTTTTTATATTTTATAAATGAATGCAATTATAAGTGTCAACTCATAATGACTTTACAAAGAATCTTGGTGTTTTTAAGAGCAGCAACAGAACACCATTCTTTACGAACAGAACACCTTCCAATGAGTGTTCTCTAACCAACAGCGCATCTAGAGACATGAAAACCACCACCCAAAACAGCACACACAGCTAGCCCTCCTCACAACCAAGGACTGAACAGACCTGTGTCCTCCCAGGGAAATTCCTAGCCAACTCAGGTTGTAGAAGACAAGATAGCATATATCTACAGAGCAGCAAAAAGCAGGAAGAGCCAGTCTAGACTGAGCCCAATCTAAGGGCTACAGTACAGCATGGCTGCAAAACCAAATGTGGGGACAGTATGCTGGGCCCGTGTCAGGAAGGGCTGATCCTTCATAGGACTATTAAACAACAAAGCATATGACTTCATGTGAGGGGCTTCCCTAAAGCTCGGGAACATGAAAGTTAGCCTTGCTAGACACCTATGATCCCAGCACTCAAGAAGCGAAGGCAGGAGGATTGCTGTGCATTGGAGATTAACTTGACTGTAAAGATTATATGGTAAAATCTAGGCCAGCCTGGGCTCTTGTGTGAGATGTTACCTCAAATGAAAGAAACCCACCAAAATTAAACTTCTGAGAACTTGATAGTGATTGAACACATGAGGGTGACAGTAGCCACAGACACTGCGAGCCAATGAGCACAGCGAATCGAACTTAATTAACTGTTAAAACTCTTATCTGGTAGGTCCCTAGCATGTCTAGGTGGATCGATGTGAATAAAGGAGAAACATAAGGTCACACTGCCCCACTGCCCACTGTCCACACTACACACTCCCAAGGACATAGGAGGCAGAGGAAGATCCTCCTGACGCAGGCTTCAAGAGCCTGAAGTTATAGACATTCTGTTGCCTAGTCAAGGGCAATATGAACAGCAAGCCAGCTCGGCAATGGAATCTCTCACTATCGGTGACATCATCACTGTATTTTATATATCAGTCTCCTTATCGGTGACATCATCACTGCATGACATCACTCCTTATCAGCCTGTGAGTGGCCGTCATCACCCCCAGCTAGCAGCATCACAGGGTAAGGGCACAAGTGGCTTGGCTCAACAGTAAGTTTATTAAAGGGTTACAGAAGAGGAGGTGGGAAGGGAGGGAGAGAGAAAGAGAAGGAGGGAGAGAGGGAGGGAGGAAGGGAAGGAGGGAGGAGGAAGAGACAAGGATAGCAGAGTATACATGGACATGTTCTGTCAAGATTGGGTAGGGATTTAAATGTCAAACCAAGGCTGTGGAAATCACTGGTGAATTTTGGGTGAGGAAAGTTACACAACCAAAGCTTCTCTCCCTTGTTCCTTCCCTCCCTCTTCACTCCCTCCTCAATCCCCCCTCCCTCCTCCCTCCCTCCCTGGCCCTCACACACAGGCCTAAGAGAAGCTCATGGAGCAGCTGGGGAGCCACCAGGAAATACTGGTGATATGAGGCACAGTATTATACATGCCCCCATTCCAGGAGGACCCCCGCCAAGGCTTTCACAGGTGAGCCAAGAATATCACTTAAGGGAGATAAGATGATTTCCAGTGGACTTTAATATTCTTCCACAGATTTCCCTGCACTTTGAAAGTTTAGTTAAAAGAAATTGGCAATGTCCATAGAGCTTCAAACATATATTTAGATTTCTTTCTACCTATCTGGTAGGTACTTCAACATGCCCAGGCTTCCCCAGATCAGCACTTCAATGCCCGAGTGCAGGAGCCTCTGCCTCCTGCTGCCCCAGCCTCCCTATCAGGGGCTTCCACACCTCAGACACTGCGCTGCCAGCCTTTCCTCCTCACAGAGCCTGATTCCAAAGCCAGGTAGATTCTCACCCAGGTATTAATCTTAGCTCTCTTCTCCCCCAGGCTTTAATACTTTGTTAGCTGGGTCACGGAAGTGGCTTTCTAAATGGCCCATTGTGTTCTCTCATCCTCCATCATTTTGAATCCAAGAAGGTAGTTCATTCCACTGTCCAACAAATGGGTGTTATATCTCAAGAGACTTTTCCAGAGAACAAAACAGTCAAGGTCCTTGTTTATCACAGACTGATGGTCTTGACAGCACAGTTATGATATAATCAAGAAAAAGGCATTTTTAGAGGTGGTAAATATTTTAAAGTAAATACAATTAGTGTGTCAGAGAGGGGTCTGGAAGTGGGGTTATCATGAGGGGCTTTGGGGTAGATCACTGTTGAGTTCAAAGCTGGATGACAAGAAGTGATCCACTGCTGTCTGGGAGCAAAGCATTTCAGCAGAAAAATAACAGGATGACGTCACCCAGTGAACAGGAACACAGGTTTGGAAAATTTCCATCAGAAGGGGGAGGGGGCAAGGGGAGGAAGAAGGGAGGGGAAGAAAGGCAGGAAGGGGGAAGGGCCAGCCCTGTGGCTCACATACATGTGGGGAACAATCAAGGAGCAGAAAAGGAGATACCTAGATAGGCCGATAAGGTGACAGAAACTGACTGGTGTGACATCAGGAAGCCCAGGGCAAGAGGGGTCTCTGGAACAGAGAGGTCAGCTTGTCTGCTGCTGCTGCTGCAGGACTGTATGACAGTAGGCATTGCTCACTGAGCTCAGCAAGACAGAAGTCACTAGGGGCTCTCCCGAGATGGAGATGACTCTGAGGAAGTGTGAGCAGATAAAGAAGCAGCAGCAGAACCCTTAGAAGCAGGCCTGTCTACACATCTCCTCAGAGTCCTAGTAACCTGGTGTTGGCCACCTGGTTTGTATGTGTGCGAGCACGTGTGCGTGTATGTGTGCATGTGTGCACATGTGTGTGTGTGTGTGCGTGTGTGTGTAGGCCAGAGGTTGATGCATTCCTCAGTGTTCTCCACCTTAGTTTTTGTGACAGCTCTCTCACTACATGTGAAACTCACCAGAATTCAACATGAGTGACCTGCCCCCTAGCCCCAGGGTCCCTGTCTCTCTCTGCTCCTGAGTGCTGGGATTACAGCAGTACCCTGACACGCCAGCTACCGGACCTGGGTCCTGCATGTACCATACGTGCTTTACTGACTCCTCTGCCCAAATGCTTGCCCCTTCCTCTAGGATATGCGAGTTTTTACCTTGTGGCTCTTGGCAACTCTATGAAGTTATCTTCTCACATCCTCCAGCTTCCCCACCTCCGTGGGAACTTATGATAACCGTAACATAAGTCACTTCCGTTATGCAGCTGATGAGGCAGCCAGCTCACCCTCTCTGGGTCTCTCAGGTGGTCCTTAGATGAAGTTCATCTAAGTATTTTCCACGGAAACATCCCACTCCCCAGTACAAACACACCCAATAGGGCAAAGACCAACAGACAGCCCTTGGATCATACCCAGGAGGCTTGTGACAGTTAACTGTAGTGCCAACTGGTCTGGATTTAGATCACTGTAGAAATAAATCTCTGGACATAAGGGATTTTATACATTATATTAACTGTGGAGGAGACCCACCATAGAGACAATGTCATCATGGCTGAGGTTCTAGACTGAGGAATCAGAAGAAATCTAGATGCTCGCACCTCTGCTTCCTAATTGGAGGCACTGTCAGGCCACCCCAAGCTGCTGCCACCCCAGTTTCCCTGCCAGAAGAGGCTGTGGGATGACACAATCTCTCCTTCCCCTGGTTTCTACCATTGGGCTTTTAGCCTCAGCAATAAGGCAGGTAACTAATCCAGCTGTGCACCCGCAGCAAGGTGACTGCCGTGGAGAGGGCGGTTGTGCAGAGGATTGCCAAGGCTCTAAAGTAAAGACCTGACTGATAGGTAATCAATCTTTCAACAGGCTCTGGGGTCAACTAAGCAACATACCTTTGGGAACATCTCTAAGGTTTTCCCAGCAAGGTTGCTCTGAAGGTGGAAGACCCTGTCTCTAGTCAGGGGCACTTTCCCGCAAGTGGCTCAACAAGTGGCCAGTGGCTAACTATTTTCGCTCCTTGCTGGGTGAGTGACTGCCCAGGAGCCCTCCAGCCCTTCCATGTCAGACTGAGACTGATGAGGCAGCCAGCTTCTGCAGACCTGTCCATCTGCTCATGGGTTCTCAGTATCTCTCCACTATGCAAAGAACCACTCTTAAACTATCTGGTCACACATGTAAGCCAATCTAAATCCCCCTTTAAAATCTATACGCACCCTACTGGTTCTGTTCCTCTGGAGAACTGCCAACTACATTGGCGTCTCCTCAGGTCTGTAGAGTGAAACAGCAAGCTGTAGAACTGACTTGCTGGTGCTCACTTCCCAGCATTCCCTTCTGCCCATCAGTCATGCTACTCATTCATCCCACCCCTCACATGGCATGCAGGGTCCTGCTCACACACCACAGCCATTTCCAGGGTCCTGCTCTCACACAGCCATTTCCAGGGTCCTGCTCACACACAGCCCTTCCCAGGGTCCTGCTCACACACCACAGCCATTTCCAGGGTCCTGCTCACACACAGCCATTTCCAGGGTCCTGCTCACACACAGCCATTTCCAGGGTCCTGCTCACACACAGCCATTTCCAGGGTCCTGCTCTCACATAGCCATTTCCAGGGTCCTGCTCACACACAGCCCTTCCCAGGGTCCTGCTCACACACTACAGCCATTTCCAGGGATAGCCATTTCCAGGGTCCTGCTCACACACCACAGCCATTTCCAGGGTCCTGCTCACACACAGCCTTTCTCAGGGTCCTGCTCACACACAGCCCTTCCCAGGCCAGGTATTCTCAAGTCTCTGACTTGAAGCCATGCTAGTGACCCTTCTTGGCATATCAAGTACCAGCTGGCAGGTTGCCTCTACTCGGAAGCTTTCTAAAACATGGCTCTTCCTATTGCTGCCAACACTAAGTGTGTGACTTCCAGAGCCCTGTGGACTCCCCCAACTGCAGCTAGGAGTACCCACCCATGGAGAAGCCACACTGACACCAGACTCATCAGTTCAGCCACAGAGGAACCAGATGTTCAGGACAACGATTCCCTTTCGCCTCCTTCATTCCCTTGTACATGGTGACTTTTAAAAAGACCTGTCAACAAATGACACACGATAGCTGTAGGCCTTGACTTAAACTCTGCTCCAGATCAAAACTGACCGTGGCTCTTCCCAGACAATTTTACATTTGTGGTTTGTTTTTCAGGGACTCTGGGCTTCTCCTAGGGTGACTTTTCCTTGTGTTTTCAACACAGGGATTAACTCTGCCTTTGGATATTTAAGTCCCTTTGACAGGAACAAGAAGGACAGGAATTATTTCAATTTAGATGAAAACCTGAGACCTGCATAAATTAGAGGGACAGTATTGTGAGGATAATTTGAGAAATTCTCTAAGTAACAGAACCCAGAATTCCTCAGAACTTGGTAAGGGTCTGTGTGTTTATCTCCTAGGCCTGAGCTAAGGCTTTCTCTCTGACTCTTGGCATTAAGAGCTGGGCCAAAGGGGCTGAAGAGATGTCCGATGGCTAAAAGCACTGGCTGGTATTGCAGAAGATCAAAGCTTACTTCCCAGCTCCCACATGGTGGCGCATAACCACCCATAACTCCAGTTGCATAGGATCCCACTTCTGGCCTCTGTGGGCACTGCTCATAGATGGTGCACATAAATGCATGCAGGCACAGTGCATATGCACATAAAATAAAAATCAGTAAACCTTAATTAAAATCAAAGAGTTGAGTCACAGAAGTTTGACTCAGGATTGGAGAACACAGGAGGCTTCCCACTCTCTTTGCTGAATGAGCTCCCCTCAGCACTTCCCACCCAGCCCCTCAGCACTTCCCACACAGCCCCTCAGCACTTCCCACACAGCCCTTACCCTCTGCTTGCCCCTTTCTGACAGAGAACTTACCATCCCTTCCACTACAACAGAGCAAGGAGCACATCTTACTAAATTTACATAAATATTCAACCCTGCGTAACAATATTCCTGGTATTTTGAGCCCTTCTGATCTGGATGGTGCCACACACATGGGAGTCCTTGTCTATTTTGTCTAACACCTGAGCAGCAGGCAAAGCAGGGCTCCATTTTCATCCACTTCTTCACACATAAGCTGCACTCAGCCACCCCACTCGCCAAAAACCAGAACAAGCAAATAAAACAAAACAAAACAACCCACCAGGGATTCTACTTTAGTGACTTAAAACACTCATATACAACTGAACTGTTAAAGCTGTAGAGAAAGAAAAGTCCTGAGTGCACCCTCTGCTGCCACTGTGCTTGTTTGGGCCCCTCCATTGTTTGTGGTGGCGCTTGGGATTGAACCCAGGGACTCTCACATGCCAGGCGAGCACTCAGGCTCTAGCTCTGAGCTATGTTCCCCAGGCTTCTTTCCGTTTTTTATTTTGAGATGAGGTCCTGCTCACTTGCTCATGTTGACCATGGACTTGTGATCTTCCTGCTACACTCTTTCGAGCAGCTTGGGAATGCCGGCTTGAAGCCCCATGCCCAGCTGAGCAAGAGGAGCCTTAACTCAATGCCCGCTTAGTTGCTGGCAGTTATGTAACATCAGCACAGAAGAGCGGCAGTGGCCTCCACAGCTCTCACTGCCTGTTGGGGGAAATCACACTTCTCAGCTCTGAATTGTAACCAGAACCCCTCGGGCACTGCTTATTGCAGAGCTCTTCTTTCTTAGTCTGCCCCTGTCTTGGCTCCCGCTCTGTACAGCTGCAGCACCTGCACCCACACACGGTGCTTCTCCAGGACCAACCCAACACTAATCGACCTTTTATGATTACTGAATGTAGAAGGCAACTTATGTGGCCTGGAGACCAACTTTTTCAAATGGAACAGGGGAAGAAAACCCATAATGATCAAATCACTGTTTTGTCAATATTATGGAACTTGCTGCAGACATTCTAAGTATGCAAGAGCAGATGAGGTAACCAGACAGAAAAGGCTGTGCTTATGCACTGAGGGGAGAACCCAGCAGGTAGACAAAAGGGGGTGGTGGGGACTGCCTGAAACCCTGTGGAGACCTGTACTCATAGCTTGCTGTACCCATAGCTTGCTGTATCCATAGCTTGCTGTCATTAAGCTGCTCTAGGTGAGAGGCAATGACAAGGGGAGGGGAGGTCTCACTTTGTAGCTTTCTTGCTGGCTCATTTGAAGCAAGCCCTCCTGCTGTTCTGGGCAAGGGCTTTACCAGTGAGGACTCTTTTGTTCTTCAGATGTCCCAGTTACTTCCCTAGTAAGGGGCAGAAGGAGCCTGTTGCCTGCACAGCTTTCTGAGGGTCCCAGCAGCTTGCTTCTGTGCAGGCCTGCCTTCAGTCCTTGGATGGATGGTGGGAAGTGTGTTCACAGAAACACCTATGTGGTGTCTGAAGCATCCCCAAAGCCCCAAATTAAAGTTATTTCCTCACAGTGATTATCATGGGTGTTTGGAGTTTAGTGTGTCTGTGTGTGTGTGTGTGTGCGTGTATGGATGTGCATGTGTGTGTACGTACACGCCACAGTGTGTATGTATGGAGTTTGAGGACAACTTGTATGAGTTATTATCTTCTCCCGCAACTCTCTCCTCTACTCATCCAGCCATGGGAATGGAAATCGGGGCCTCAGAAAAGTGCCCCTACCCACTGTGCCATCTCATAGGGTCCTTAATCATGTGTCTATTAACCATAGGGATCTTTCTAAGGAATGCACCATTAAGCTCTTCTGGCATTGTGAGAATATTGTAGGGACAGTTACATGAACCTACAATGTATACTACATCCACAGGCTAATGGTCCATAGGCACATAGACACATATGACTGTATGGCCTCACCTAGTGTTCCTCAGCCACAGACCTGTACATTAAGCTACTATGATGAATACTATAGTGCTCTAGTATCACCCAACAGTGAGCACATGTGCATCTCAACATGTCTACACAGCTCACCAGTGCAAGGAGCCAGTGTGTTATATATGAGGACAGCATGGATGCTGTGCTACCACTGGATAGGGAGTTTTCTTTTCTTTCTTTCTTTCTTTCTTTTTTTTTTTTTTTTGAGACAGGGTTTCTCTGTGTAGCTCTGGCTGTCTGGAACTCACTCTGTAGACCATGCTGGCCTCGAACTCAGAAATCTGCCTGCTTCTGCCTCTCAAGTGCTGGGATTAAAGGCGTGCGCCACCACCGCTCGGCTGGATAGGGATTTTTCAGTGACACATTGCTGTTGAACACATGATCCATTATGCTCTGGTGCAACCACTGCCATACTCATGGTTCACTATAGACCAACGTGTGGCCACATGATGGAACATGAAGGTGGGGAGATCTCAATTTATTTCCATAAAACCAACCAGACCTGTCTCATCTGCCTTCTATGTGGCTAGGAGAGGAACACTTGAAATTCATACTTCCTCTGTCTAAATGTGACAGGTGGCTTACTATAATTATTATTCTTGTCAAAGCTCAATGATGTTTAGTGGTCCCTGAGGGACAACAGGCTACTTTCAGTCCTCGTCAATTAGTTGCTATGAAGCTTAAAGACCACGCTGAGCAAGGCTGCCCGCACTCTGGGTAATGGAGCACACACAGTATTACCACAGAGAGAGTGACAGAGGCTCCAGACCCTTCCTAAGGAAGTGGACCTGTGGATGAGGAGCCTGAACAAACGGCCTGACATTTTACAGAAT
This sequence comes from Mastomys coucha, assembly GCF_008632895.1. NCBI lineage: Eukaryota > Metazoa > Chordata > Mammalia > Rodentia > Muridae > Mastomys > Mastomys coucha. The sequence continues at coordinate 101,679,600 of NW_022196898.1, read as the reverse complement.
TAAAATAAGCTGCTTAAAGCTGGGAGATTTGAAGGAAATCGCAGGAACGGCTGGCGCACATCCCAATGATTGGCAAGTGCAAATGAGAGTGCTGATCATTATTTTGCACCATGGTTTATTATGACATACAACTGCCAAAAATCAAAGTCAAGGCCCAGCAGAAAACAGCTACCAGCTGCATAATCCTCTCCCATTTAGCTGTTCCACCCACAGCCATGTCTCTGACTAGCTGGAAGCCTGAGAATGGAGGATAGGCTAAATCATAAGAGGGTTAAAGTATTGGCTGAAATTGAAATGTCACACAGTGCTGGGAGAAGGGAACAACAGCAAAGACACAGTTACTTCCCTGGAGCATTCCAGTGTCCCAAAGACCCATGATGCATCGGAGAATGATGGTCTCCGAGATGTTCCTTGTTTCTGGAAGCTGAGTGGCACACATGCCTGGCATGGGAGAGGTTGGCATAGGAACTCTGTGTTGGCCACCGTGAGTCACAAAGCACACAGACACACAAAATAGCCACCTGAATGAGTCTAGTCTCCACAGGGAGGATAAGCTGCACAAAAATTTCTCGGGGTTTTTCTCTTGGCAAACACAAGCTCTCCGTCTAGTGACTAAAGAGAGAACATTTGCTGAATGAACACAGTGTTCATGATTTGAGGAGAGATTTATTCTCTGTATGTTTCCTACATAAATAAGGTTATGTTCAGGCAGAAGTGAGGTATTTGTACCTGACAATAGACAAAATTCTCCATGAGCTACAAAATGATGCACCCAAAATAAACTTTTGGTGGTTGTTTTTAAATAAATGCATTCAATAGAAAAATAGTTGTTTACCTTTTGGCAATAGGTCCCTGGAAATCTGGATCATACCTCCTTGGGAGACCTGCATTTAGAACAAAGACCTTTTTAAGTATTGAAACCAAAGAAGTAGCTAATAAATTAATATAAAATACTATCAAAGAAAGACCTTCTTCTTGGCTGGCCCATTGCTCTGTGCAGTGGTAAATCCTTACTTTGTCCACTGAAATAACAGGTGTGCCCTGGTCACCCTAGTCAAAATCTTGTCCTCTCTCCAGTGAGAGGTAAGACCACAGGGGCCACTTTCCCCATATGTGAAAATGTCCTCCTGCTGAGAGCATCACCCCTGAAAATGTGTAGGGGAGAGCAAATCTGGGGAGCTCTCAAAGCTGCTCAATGATTCTGACATCTGCCATGGCCCAGTGTGGCTGAGGACCTGTGATGTGCACATCCCAATGGAGATGCTACTTATCCGGGTCTTCCCTCTCAGTAGCCAGCCCTCTGGCTTTCACTCAAGAAGTGCAATTATCCATCCTTGCAGACTTCTGTCTTATTGGCTGTACATTGTAGGTTTCTTTAAAGACCTACTGGCAGACACCCAAGATCATAGGATCAGAGGTGTGGAGAACCCAACATCTGTCCCAACATCTGGAGTAACTGGGACCAGCAGGACCAGGCACACAGGGACTCCACCAGTCCAGTGGTACAGATTCCTTCCAGTCTGTCTGGGTTGGTGCCCTGAGGAAACCTTGGGCACAAACTCTAAAGCCAGTCCCAAAACACCCAGAGGAAGCTCCACTCACAGGGACTCTAACATGCTCAGGATCATAGGATCATAGGATTCCAGAATCACAGGATCACAGAGACAGCTTGACTCTGAGGATTTCTGACACAACCAGGATCACAGGAAGGACGGGATCCAGTCAGATTTATTCAGGGAAGGTAGCACTAGAGATAACCAGATGGCAGGGGCAAGCATAAGAACATAAGCAACAGAAGCCAAGGTTACTTGGCATCATCAGAACCCAATTCTCCCACCATAGCAAGTCCTGGACACACCATCACACCGGAAAAACAAGATTCAGATCTAAAATCACTTCTCATGAAGATAATAGAGGACTTTAAGAAGGACATAAATAACTCCCTCAAAGAAATACAGGAAAACACAGGTATACAGCTAGAAGCCCTTCGAGAGGAAACACAAAAATATCTTAAAGAACTATAGGAAAACACAATGAAATAGGTGAAGGAAATGAACAAAACCATCCAGGATCTAAAGATGGAAGTGAAAACAATAAAGAAATCACAAAGGGAGACAACCTTGGAGTTAGAAAATCTAGGAAAGAGATCAGGAGTCATAGATGCAAGCATCACCAACCGAATATAAGAGATAGAAGAGAGAATCTCAGAGGCAAAAGACACCGTAGGAAACATTAACACAGCAGTCAAAGAAAATTCAAAAAGCAAGATGCTCCTAACCCAAAATATCCAAGAAATCCAGGATGCAATGAGAAGACCAAACCTAAGGATAATAGGTATAGAAGAGAGTGAAGACTGCCAACTCAAAGGGACAGTAAATATCTTCAACAAAATGATAGAAGAAAACTTCCCTAACCTAAAGAAAGAGATGCCCATGAAC
>NW_022196898.1:101665760-101675699 GCF_008632895.1 Mastomys coucha | reverse complement strand
TGATGTATTATTTTGAAGTATACAGCTAATATGTTTGGAGTTATTTAAAATTTATATTGAGAAAAAATTATTTTTACTATTGCTGTAGATAAGCATCTACATAAGACTGTTAAATTGATTGTTGTTTTATATCAAACAACTTTTATAATACTTACTTTTATTGTTATAATATTTATAAATTTTAAGGAATATGACAAAAAAGATATTGTAGGTATTAAAGGTGGGGTCTCTGGGAGGAGCGGTGGTACAAAAGGGAAACAAGAATGTGATTCAATTCTATTTAATTAAAATGTTTTTAAATGTTAACAAATTCAGATAAATTGAAATCATGTAACTTTTCTCATCATAATGCAATAAAAGTTTTTTAGAAAATATGACAAAATAAAAAAAGAACAAAAGGTATTGAAGGGGGGTCTCTGGGAGTAGTTGGGGTACAAAAGGGAAAGAAGAATGTGATATAATAATTATAAGTTTTTCAATGTTAACAAATTCACATAAATGAAATTATGTGTCTTTTCTCATCATAATGCAATAAAAAATCAACAAAAAAATTAAATAAAACAAAACAAAACAACAAGATCTACTGGCAGAAACTGTTGTACTGTGGTAGTGTCACAATATTCCTGTCCTTTGATCTTTGGATGAATGAATGGCCTTTGTCTGTAACAAGTTATAGTACCATGTTCTGTAAAGTTTCCTCTGGCCAAAGGCCTACAGTGAGAAACTCCAACACCAGGACTTCTCCCTGTGAGTGCTCCAATCTCTTCTTCTAGATATTTGGGTCTATTAAAAAAAATGGTCCTGAACCAAAGGCAGGTTCTTAGAAGCATAGAAGAGAGCCTTGCTGGGTTAGCAACTTGACTCTAGTTCCATGAAGTGGGAGAGCACACTAGAGAACCCAGAGGCCTCGTTGGGTGGGTACATGCAGTTAGGGGAAGCAAAGGCATAGATGTGCAATGGAAATCCAGGAGCCAAGTAGCCCATAAATATGTACAAACCATCTGTGATACACATAACAGTCTGAGGAGGTCTAGCAGGTGTGTAAGGTATTGCTGATCTTCATTTTAGAGAGCAGAGTATGCATACTGATGCATCCAGCAAGGCTACATCTATTTCCACTTGAACAAGGAATATTCCATATAAAACAATCAATGAGATACTTCATACCACAAAATGAAGCTGAATAAGTAGTGTGGAACCAGAATATATATAGACAAAAAATCGGGGTTAGAATTTACTTCATACATTGTAGACCACAGGAAATCAGAGAAAGACTTTGAACACAGTAATGAGATAAGAGAAACTCTGATTAAAAAGAACAATCTAGGAATATAGTTCCATAGGAGAGCCCCTGCCTGCCATGCACAAATCTTTGTGACCCATCCCCAGCAACCCCCAAAAGCAATCTAGCAGTCATGTGCAGGTTGCATTGATGAACATAATCCAAGGAGATGAACCAGGAGCCTACTGCAGTAACAGTAGAGAAGGGATGTGAGTCACTGCCAAGTTGTGATGGAGAAGAAGGAATGTGAGATTCAAGTTCACAAAGATGATGTAGCTTAGGGGTTGGGCTTGGGACTCTGGAATAGCTCACAGCTACTCACCAGCAAGTAATTCTAGCTAGTTCATGTCTCTTTTCAAGTCTTTGTGTCCGTATTCCCAAATGAGACTAATGCTGTATCTATCCTATAAGTTAATATAGAGTAAATTAGCACTGGCCCAGTGATTCAGTTTTTGAATCTTAGTAAACTGAAGGAATGCTTGTTAGAAGTGCTATAATCACATTCAAGGATAACCATAACCTATTAAACATTACTATTTGGAAGGTAAAAGATATATAGTAATGATGATCCCAAATAAATGATTCCAGGTGCTCTGGGATCCAGTTTCATTTCTGCTGCTAGAATTAAAATTTCCTGGCAAAAAACAACCTAGTGGTTTATTTAGCTTACAATCCCAGATTACAGTCCAGATTATAGTTCACAATGCCAGATTACAGTTCATTCTCCATCAAGAGCAAAGAGAAATGGATGCATACAAGGTCAAGGTCACTTGCTTTCTTTTGCTCTGCTCAATTTCTCTACACTTACATAGTTTGTGATTCCCTGCCTAGGGAATGGTGCTTCCCACAGTGGGTTGAGCCTTCTCACATCCATTAACTGAAAAAAGCCCCAAAGACATGCCCACAGGCTAACAACAAGCAGGCAAGCACCCATTGAGATTCTCTTAGTATTTGTTCTCGGTTGTATTAGGTTAACAATTTAAGCTAAGCACCACCCTCTGGGACCTATAATCCTTTACCATTCTGGTCTCATACTAGGTTTAAAGAAGGCTGATTAAAAAAAAATATTGCTGATGCTGTTAAGACAAGAGCACTATGCAAGTATGATCACTTGTAAAGTAAGTCTAAGACAGAATACATAAATGCTGCTTTGGTCTTTTTGAGGGTGAAGTGGCATTTGGCTGAGTGTTCAACATGAGTCTGTGGGAGACATTCCAGAGAAAGAGTCAAAGAGTGCACAAGCTGCTGGAGGATGAGGAGGAAAGCTGTGAAATGCTGTCTCTGGACATGACTGGGCCATTGCACAGATTGTACACAATAGCTGTGGTTGCCTGCCCCAAACAGGTACAAGATCAAGCCAGTTATTCCATCATGGATAGGAGATGGGTTTACAAGGCTCTAATCTCGAGCTGAGGATCTCTTGACATTTGATAACTGCTTGGGAGGTTGGGGAAAAGAATCGTTTATCTTTAAGGGTGTGGCCATGAGTATGTTTCTCATACTCCAGTAGATGCATGATATATAGACAGCACTAACTGAATTTAGTGGTGTGTGTGCATGTGTGTGTGTGTGCAATATATATGCATGCTGGTGCTGGAGAAAATGTTGCAAAAGTGTAGGAGGTATTGGATGGTGAGATGGGGGATTATGATCATACTACATTGTGTGTGTGTGTGTGTGTGTGTGTGTAAAAATTTAAAGAATTACTTTCAAAAATGTTGTAAGTTCCAGATTCGAGAGGAACCATTTAAAATCCCTTAAGTAATGCTTTACAGTACAATAATGCTTTATATATCAGTAGGTTGTATGTTGAAATGACGATGTTAAGTGTATACTGGATTAAGTGAACTGTAGCACTAAAATTCAAAAAGAAAATGAAAACTGGAGTCTTGAAATAGAATGCAGCCCCGAGAAAATCTGTGTCAAGAAAAGAGAGAAGCTCTAAAAAGGACCTTCTCAGCTCTGTCATGTGTATGCCACTGTTACTATGGGGATAATAGCACCTCACACAGGTTTAGCATCAAAAGCCACACTCTATGGAATGTTACACTTATTATTTTGTCTAGGTGGTCTGACTCTAGGTGTGTCGGAAATTATCATTTACTTCTCTTTACAAATGTAAACAATGAGGCACAGAGAGACCAAGGACCATGTCCACAGTGACAGAGTTGATGAATGGTCCGCCTGAAGTCAATCCACTGCCCATTTAATGGTAGCCAAACTGCCCCCAGGGTCCAATGGTACAAGACAAACTCCAATGAGAAGCCTGTAAAGTGTTTCCTGGTGGAGCTGATTTCCATGCACTTCAATATCAGGTTTTGATCATTACCAGCTTCTCTTTTTTGAACTACTGGTATGTCTGCCTCAGTTGATAGTTTTGGGAGGGACTGCATATTCCTTTATCTGGAAACTGAGTCCCTGTGTCACAATGCACAGAAGCAGGCCACTAATGCTGCTACTTCTTTCTGCCTGTTCCCAGGCTATGGGCAACTTGGTCTGGTTTGAACTCATAAGTGAATTGGGCTGGTCACATTCTCTACTTCAGGAGAGTAACAGAATAGATAGAGTGAGCAGGAAATGGGGTCTATAAGATATAAACCTTAGCAATGAGAGATTTAGAGAAATCTGTCATTTGGAGCTAGCAAGATAGCTCAGTGAGTAAAGATGCTTGCTGACAGCTAAGTCTAGTGACCTGAGTTTGATTTCCAGAATTCACATGGTGAATGAGAATATTAACTCTAGAAAACTATCCTGTGAGGGTCTACAAGCACAACCTGGCATATGCCTCCCAAGCACTACATAAACATAAATATGAAAAATAAATAAGTAAATGCATCAATTTTTTAAAAGAGAGAGGAGAAATTTATTCTTTGGCAAGAGAGAGCTGAAGAATATTCAGATAGAAGAGTGGAGCTGGAATACCCTTACCGACTGGCTTGACCCACCCAAGAACAAGGCTGAGTCTCACCAGATATATGGTGAATGTCTTAGTCAGGGTTTCTATTCCTGCACAAAACATTATTACCAAGAAGCAAATTGGAGAGGAAGGGGTTAATTCAGCTTATACTTCCACATGGCTGTTCATCACTAAAGGAGGTCAGGACAGGAATTCACACAGGGTAGGAAGTTGGAGGCAGGAGTGGATGCAGACACCATGGTGGACCATCCAGTACACAGAGCCTTGTTAAGTTTCACCTTTCATGCTTGTGTATGTGTGTAATACTAAAATCCTAGGCAAGTGATATTCTACCAAGTGTTATCTTCAGACCTTCTTTCCTCTATTTAACTAGCTCAAGTTGGAAAAGCAACATTCAAGAAAGTCAATGAAGAAGGCATGACCTTAAATTCTGATTTCAAAAAGTTAAATGTTCATTTCTACCTAGGCCACTACGCACTTTATACTTCAATGTACCACTCCACAATGATTCAGATAGAACATAGTGTGAACTGAATTTTCTTGAGCTGAACAGCCTTTCTTTACTTAATGTTCCCATATTTCTGTGAAATATCCCTTTATCATCATGACATTTTATAAGTGGGAATACTGAGGCACAGAAGGGCATACTGATATACTCTAGCTCACTCATATATCAACATGTAATAGAGGATGGAAAGGTAGACCAGTTGGCTGTCAAACCACAGGCGATCTTTCATAGATAGAGAGAAAAAGCAGCCTGAAAGTTGCTAACAGCTTTTGTTGATCCTGCAATTTTCTGCTTCTTACATTAAAGATAGATGAAACTGGAGTTAAAGTATTTGGGCTCCCTTTTTGTTTGTTGTGGTAGGTACCTCACCACATGAGAAGCAGGCTGAAAGGTCATTGTCAAGTCTATCTGAGAAGCTATTGCCTTCTGGTTGCAAGTCCTGGCTGCTTTATATTTAGACTCAGAATATTCTACTTTCTCTGTGAAAGAGTAAGATTTAGCTGATCTCATATAGCATTGACAACTGGCACATAATGGCTGCATCCCACACTGCATGCTAGCAGAATTTGTATTGTGACGCAAATGTTTCTATTTCCCTGATCACATCTCTAGAATAAAGAGACACAGAGGCCAGATGAAGAGCCTCAGAGCTCCTCTGTCATATTGCTCAGCTGGGTGAATACAATTTACATTTCCCATTTAAAATGAAATTTAAAAACTAAAATTAGGTCATATTTTATAAGCTTTTGATTTTTGATCATGTGATTATTATAATAGAATTGCTAATATCATTTATTAGAGAGCAAGATAGTTGTTACTGTCATTAACAGAGTAAGTCTGCTATCCTCACACAAACCAACTCCCTCGGCTTGCATAACTCATGAAGATTAAGGAAAATGATACAAGTTTATTCATTCAGTTCTTGTATGCACATTTGACACTATTCACCTGAAAGCAAATTGTAAGACTAGTTAGCCAGACATATCCAGAAAGAGATTTTCTTTTAAAGGAAATATGTTTCTCCACAAAAATAATATTATGAACAAAATTAATCTAGGGGCTGAAACTTCACCACTTACCTTGCATTTCATTTCCCAACACACAACTCAGTCTACTTTTCTGGAGGCTTCCCAGCATCAGGGTCACCATGTAAGATCTCACCCCAAGGCCTTGCCTGCTAACTCCTCTGAGAGCACTTAAAACAGCAACAAGCCGTGCCTAATACCCTGTGCTCCATTTCCTGTCCCATAACCCTGCCTGCTTTTCTGGAGGCCACACAGGCACCAGAGACCCCAGGCCATGCTAACATTGGGGATCCCAAAGGCAATTTTAGAATCCCAAAGGCCAAGCAGGCCATAAACACCTCAGCAAGACACCTTACTGGTCCTAAAGACTCACTGGTCACTGGAACTCCAGGCTACTAAGACCTTAGTAGACTAAGAACAACAGAAAACAAACAAAAATCAAACCAAAACAAAACAAAGAACAGCCATCCAACAAAGAAAAACTCAGAAATCAGCATTTAAATCTATAATAATCACAAAACCCAAATGCCTAGAGGCCAGCGTAAGAACACAATCAACAACAGCCAGGGAAATATGGCACCATTAAAGTCTAGCTATCCTACTACAGAAAGCCTTGGATATCCTAGCACAGCTGAAGCACAAGAAAATTATCTTAAATTCAATCTTATAAGGTGATAGAAGTCTTTAAAGAGGAACTGAATAAATTCCTTAAAGAAATACAAGAAAATATAATCAAACAGGTAAAGGAAATGAATGAAACTGTTGAAGACCTGAAAGTGGAAATAGAAGCAATAAAAGAAACATAAACTGAGGCAATCCTCGAGATGAAAAATCTAGTTAAGAAAGGAACTACAGATGAACAGAATACAAAAGAGGAAAGAAACTTCCAGGCATGGAAGATACGGTAGAAGAAATCAGTACATAGGTAAAGAAAATTATCAAGTCCAAAAAGTTCCTGACACAAAATATCCAGGAAATCTGGGACACTATGAAAAGACCAAACCCAATAACAATAACAACAGCAACAACAACAACAAAAAGAGAAGAAGAAGGGGAAGAAGGAAAAGAGTCTCAGCACAAAGTTTCAGAAAACATTTTCAACAAAATCATAGAAGAAAATCCTTAACCTAAAGAAAGAGATGCCTACAAAACAAGCAGCTTACAAAACACCAAATAGATTAGGCCAAAAATGAAAATCCTCCTGCCACATAATAATCAAGACATTAAATTCACAAGACAAAGAAAGAATATTAAAAGCTGCAAGAAGAAAGGCAAAATAACATACAAAGGTAGACTTACCAGAATTATACCCAACATCTCAACAGAGAATCTAAAAATCCAGAAGGGCCTGGGCAGGTGTCATGTAGTCTTTAAGAGACCACAGAAGCAAACCTAGATTACTATACCCAGCAAAACTTTCTATCACCATAGAAGAAGAAAACAAGATATTCTATGACAAAACCAAAGTTAAGCAATATCTATCCACAAATCCAGCCCTACAAAAGATACTAGAAGAAAAACTCCAACCTAAGGAGGTTAATTAGATCCAGAAAACACAGGAAATAATTCCACACCAGCAAAACCAAAAGAAGGGAAACACACACACACAGACACACACACACTCATTACCATCAGCAACATCAAAATAACAGAAATTAACAGTCATTGGTCATTAGTATCTCTCAACATCAATGGAATCAGTTCACCAATAAAAAGACATAGGCTAACAGAATGGATACAAAAACAGGATCCATCACTCTACTGCATACAAGAAATACAACTTAGCAACAAACACAGACATTACCTCAGAGTAAAGGGCTAGAAAAAGATTTTACAAGGCAACAGAAACAAGAAGCAAGCTAGAGTAACCAATCTAATATGTAATAAAATAGGCTTTCAACCAAAACATAATGAAAAGAGATGGAGAAAGACACTTCATATTCATCAGAGGAAAAGTACACCAGGATGTCCCTCAAATCTGAATATCCATGTCCCAAATGCAGGGCATCCACATTTATAAAAGAAACATTACTAAATCTTACATCACACATCAAACTCCACACATTAGTAGTGAAAGACTTTAACACCCCATCAATGGACAGGTCATGAAAACAGGAACTCAACAGAAAGAATGAAACTAATAGACATTATGTATCAAATAGACTTAACAGATATCTACAGAACATTACACCGAAACACAAAAGAATATACCCTTTTCTCAGGACCTCATAAAAACTTCTCCAAAATTGGCCATATACTCAGTCACAAAGCAAGTCTCAACAGATACAAGAAATTTGAAATGATCTCCTGTATTTTATCAGACAACCATGGATTAAAACTGGACTTCAACAACACCATAAACATCAGAAATCCTGCAAACTTGTGGGAACTGAACAATTCTCTACTCAATAATTCCTGGGTCAAGGAAGAAATAAAAAAAAGAAATTTAAAAATTTGTAGAATATTATGAAAATGAAGGTACAACATATCCAAACTTATAGGACACAATAAAAGCAGTTCTAAAAGGAAAGTTCATAGCAATAAGTGTCTTCATAAAGAAATTAGTAGGATCTCATACTAGTGACTTAACAGCACACCTGAAAGTTCTAGAACAAAAAGAAACAAAAACACAAGAGAAACAAATGGCATGAAATGATAAAACTCAGGACTGCAATCAATAAAATAAAAACAAAAAGAACAATACTAAGAATCAATGAAACAAAGAGTTCTTTGAGAAAATTAAAAAATATAGACAAACCCCTTACCAAGCTAACTAAAAGGTAGAGAGGCAGTATCTGAATTAAAAAATCAGAAATGAAAAGGGAAATATAGCAAAATCCACCAAGGAAATCAAGGAATCATTAGGTCTTATTTCAAAATGTATACTCCATTAGATAGTTACCAAAATGAAATCAAGATCAGGTAAACAATCTAAATATACCTATAACCCCCAAAGAAATACAAGCAGTCATTAAAAGTCTCCCAAGCAAAAAAAGCCCAGCGTCAGATGGTTTTAGTGCAGAATTCTACCAGACTTTCAAAGGAAAGCTAACACCAATACTCCTCAAATTATTTTACAAAACAAAAACAAAAAGAACACTGTGAAGTTCATTTTATGAGGCCACAGTTACCCTGATACCTAACCACAAAATAACTGAACAAAGAGAATTTCAGACCTACTTCACTAATAAACACTGATATAAAAATAGTCAATAAAATACTTGCAAAATGAATCCAAGAACACATCAAAAACATCATCTCCCTTGATCAAGTAGGCTTCATCCCAAGATGCAGAGATGGTTCAACAAACAAACAAACAAAAATCAATGTAATCCACCACATAAACAAATTGAAAGAAAAAAAAATCACGTGATCATCTCATTAGGTGAAGAAAAAGTGTCTGACAAAATTCATCCCTTCATGATAAAAGTCTTGGAGAGATGAGGGAAACAGGGCACATACCTAAAAATAAAGGCAACATACAACAAACCAATAGACAATATCAAATTAAATGGAGAGAAACTTAAAGCAATTCCACTAAAAGCAAGGATAAGACAAGGCCACACACTCTCTATATATCTATTTAATACAGTACTGGACATTTTAGTTAGAGTAACAAGATAACTAAAGGAGATCAAGGGGATACAATTTAGAAAGGAAGAGGTCAAAGTATCAATAGTCACAGTTGATATGATGATATATATATGTGAACCCAAAACATCTACCAGAAAATTCCTACAGCTGATATAAATCTTCAGTAAAGTAGCTGGAAACAAATTTAACCAGTTACTAATTTAACAAATTTAAAAGGTAGCTGTCCTATATTCTAATGACAAACAGACTGAGAAAGAAATTATGGAAACACACCCTTTATAATAGCCACACACAATATCTTGGTGTAACTCTCATTAAGCAAATGAAAGACCTCTATGACAAGAAGTTCAAGCCTTTGAAAAAAGAAACTAAAGAAGATATCAAAAGATGCAAAGATCTCCTATGTTCATGGATAGGTAGGATTAAAATAGTAAAAATGACCACGTTACCAAAAGTAATCTTCAGATTCAATGCAATCCCATCAAAACTCCAACGCAACTCTTTACAGACCTTAAAAGAACAATTCCTTCCAATAATATGAGGAGTTGGAAATTTGTTGATTGTCATCCAATGATCTCTCTAATTTGGTAGTTGGAGAAATAGGTCCAACATT
>NW_022196898.1:101653042-101661575 GCF_008632895.1 Mastomys coucha | reverse complement strand
AGGGGAAACTGGGAATGGAGAAATTGGCATGTAAATAAAGAAAATATCTAAAAAAAAAAAAGACTGTTAAATTGATTGTTGTTTTATATCAAACAGCTTTTATAATACTTACTTTTATTGTTATAATATTTTATAAATTTTAAGGAATATGACAAAAAAGATATTGTAGGTATTGAAGGTGGGGTCTCTGGGGGGAGCGGTGGTACAAAAAGGGAACAAGAATGTGATCCAACTCTATTTAATTAAAATATGTTTTTAAATGTTAACAAATTCAGATAAATTGAAATCATGTAACTTTTCTCATCATAATGCAATAAAAGTTTTTTTTAAGAAAAGAACAATTCTTAACTTCATATGGAAAAATAAACAAACAAACAAAACAGGATAGCTAAAATGATTCTGTACAATAAAAAAAAACTTATAGTATCACCATTTCTGATTTCAAGCTGTTCTATAAATCAATAGTAATAAAAAAAATGGTATAGGCATACAAACAGACAGGTTGATGAATGGAATAGAATCAAAGACCCAGAAATAAGCCCATACACCTGTGGACAATTGAGTTTTGACAAAAAAAAAAAAGCCAAATCTATATAATGGAAAAAAGAAAGTATCTTCAACAAATATTACTGGTCTAACTGGATGTTTGCATGTAGAAGAATCAAATAAAATCAAATATATCTATCACCCTGCACAAAACTCAAATCCAAGTAGATCAAATACCTCAACATAAAACTGGATAAACTTATTCTGATAGAAGAGAAAGTGGAGAATAGCCTTGAATTCATTAGCACAGGAGAATAGAGCATCTTCCTGAATTGAACACCAGCAGCTCAGGCATTAAGATCAACCTTTGATAAATGGGACTTCTTGAAACTAAAAAGCTTCTGTAAGGCAAAGTACACCATCAATAGGACAAAACAACAGCCTACAGACTGGGAATAGCTCTCCTCCAACCCTCAATCCAACAGAAGGCTGATATCTAAAATATATAAGAACTCAAGAAAGTTGACATCGTTTTTAATAGCTGAATAGTAAATGTACCATATTTTCTGTATCCATTCCTCTGCTGAGGGACTTCTGGGTTGTTTCCAGTTTCTGGTTATTATGAATAAGGCTGTTATGAACATGGTGGAGCATGTGTCCTTACTACATGTTGGAGCACCTTCTAGGTATATGCCCAGGAGTGGTATAGCTGGGTCCTCTGGTAGTACTATGTCCAATTTCCTGAGGAACCACCAAACTGATTTCCAGAGTGGTTGTACCAGCTTGCAATCCCACCAGCAATGAAGTAATGTTCCTCTTTCTCCACAACCTCTCCAGCATCTGCTGTTACCTGAGTTTTTTATCCTAGCCATTCTGACTGGTGTGAGGTGGAATCTCAGAGTTTTTTTGATTTGTATTTCCCTGATGACTAGGGATGTTAAACATTTCTTTATGTGCTTCTCAGCTATTCGGTATTTATCAGTTGAGAAATCTTTGTTTAGCTCTGTATTCCATTTTTAATAGGGTTATTTGGTTCTCTGAGGTCTAACTTCTTGAGTTCTTTGTATATATTGGATATTAGCCCTCTATCAGATATAAGATTGGTAAAGATCTTTTCCCAATTTATTAGTTACCGTTTTGTCCTATTGACAGTATCCTTTGCCTTAGAGAGGCTTTGCAATTTTATGAGGTCCCATTTGTCGATTCTTGATCTTAGAGCATAAGCTATTGGCGTTCTATTCAGGAAATTTTCCCCTGTGCCCATGTGCTTGAGGCTCTTCCCCACTTCCTTTTCTATTAGTTTCATTGTATCTGGTTTTTTGTGGAGGTCCTTGCTCCACTTGGACTTGAGCTTCGAAGAAGGAGATAGGAATGGATCAATTTGCATTCTTTTATATGCTAAATACCAGTTCAGCCAGCACCATTTGTTGAAAATGTTGTCTTTTTCCCACTGGATTGTTTTAGCTCCTTTGTCAAAGATCAAGTGACCATAGGTTTGTGGGTTCATTTCTGGTTATTCAATTCTATTCCATTGATCTACCTGCCTGTCACTGTACCAATACCATGCAGTTTTTATCGCAATTGCTTGGTAGTACAGCTTAAGGTCTTGGATGGTGATTCTACCAGAGGTTCTTTTATTGTTGAGAATAGTTTTCCATATCCTAGGTTTTTTTTTGTTATTCCAGATGAATTTGCAAATTGTTCTTTCTAGGTCTGTGAAGAACTGAGTTGGAATTTTGATAGGGATCTCTTTGAATCTGTAGATTGCTTTTGGCAAGATGGCCATTTTTACTATATTAATTTTACTATATTAATCTTGCCAATCCACAAGCATGGGAGATCTATTAAAAACAACAAATTTATGAAATTCTTAGGGAAATGGATGGATCTGGAGCATATCATCCTGAGTGAGGTAACCCAATCACAAAATAACACACATGGTATGCACTCTCTCATAAGTGGATATTAGCCCAGAAGATCGGTACAATCCACAAGTCACAAGAAACTCAAGAAGAAGGAACACCAAAGTGTGGATACTTTTTTTTCCTTAATAGGGAGAACAAAATACCCATGGAAGGAGTTGTAGAGACAAACTATGGAGCAGAGACTGAAGGAAGGCGAATCCAGAAACTGCCCCACCTTGGAATCCTTCCCATATTCAATCATCAAATCCAGACATTATTGTCGATGCTGGCATGTGCTAGCTCACAGGAGCCTGATATAGCTGTCTCCTGAGAGGCTCTGACAGTACCCAACTAATATAGATGTAGAGGCTCATAGCCATCCATTGGACTGAGTACAGGGTCCCCAGTGAAGGACCTAGAGAAAGGACCCAAGGAGCTGAAGGGTTTGCAGCCCCTTAGGATGAACAATAACATGAACTAACTCGTACCCTCAGAGTTCCCAGGGACTAAACCACCAACCAAAGAGTACACATGGTAGGACTAATGGCTCCAGCAGCATATGTAGCAGAAGATGACCTAGTCGGTCATGAATGGGAGGAGAGGCCCTTGGCCCTTTGAAAGTGCTATGCCCCAGTGTAGGGGAATGCCAGGGCCAGGAAGGGGGAGAGGGTGGGTTGGTGAGCAGGGGGAGGGAGGAGGAAATAGGATTTTTTTTCTTTTTTTTTCAGATGGGAAACTGGGAAAAGAGATATCATATGACATGTAAATAAAGAAAATATCTAATAATTAATTAATTAATTAATTAAACAAATTTGACATCAACAAACCAAATAACCCCTTTAAAAAATGGAATACAGAACTAAACAAAGACTTCTCAACAGAGGAATCTCTAATGGCTGGAAAGCACTTAATGAAATGTTCAATATTCTTAGTCATCAGGGAAATGCAAATCAAAATTACTCTGAGATTCTGTCTTGCATCCCTCAGAATGGCTAAGTTCAAAAACTCAAGCAACACATCATGGCAGTGAGAATGTGGAGCAAGGAGGAAGACTCCTCCATTGCTGGTGGGAGTGCAAACATGTACAAGCACTTTGGAAATAAATTTGTCAGTTTCTCAGAAAATTGAGAATACTTCTACCTCAAGACCCAGCTATACCATTCCTGGGCATATGCCCAAATGATGCTCCACTATACCACAAGGACACTTGCTCAATAAGGACGCTTTATTCTTAATAGCCAGAAACTGGAAACAACCTATAGGTCCCTCAGCTGAAGAATGGATAAACACAATGGTACATCTACACAATGGAGTATTACTCAGCCACTGAAAACAACGACATCATGAAATGTGTAGGCAAATGAGTAGAGCTAGAAAAGATCACCCTGAGTGAGGTAACATAGACCCAGAAAGAATAAAACATGGTATGGACTCACTTATAAGTGGATATTAGTCATAAAGTAGAGGATAACCATGCTACAAACCACAGATCTAAAGAGGCTAAGAAAGAAGGAGGGCCAAGGGGAGCCACTTAAACCTTACTGGTAGAGGGAAATGAAATAGACATCAGGGTAGATGGAGAGAGAGAACTGGGTAGGGGATGGGTTGGGGAGGGGAATAGGAGGGTTCAGTGGGTTGGGGGGTGGATGAAGGAAGAGTACTAGAATGCATGGAGGCAAGGAATAGGCACCTGTGGGATGAGCTAGAAACCTACCTATGAAATGGAAACTTCCAGGAATCTAAGAGACTGTCCTTAGCTAAGACTCCTAACAATGGGGACATGGAACCTGAAACAACCCTCTCCTGTAACTAGTGGTTTCTAATGGAGGAATTGGAATGACAATCCAGCCATCAAACCTTAGACCCACAATTTGTCCTGCTTGCAAGTCTTGCAAGAGTAAAGGTGAAGCAGAAATTGAGGAAGTGGCCAGCCAATGACTAGCTCAGATTGAGAGCTCTACCACGAAAGGGAGCTCGCCCCTGATGCTATTCATGATATTCTGCTCTACTTGCAGACAGGAGCCTAGCATAATTGTCATCAGAGAGGCTTCAGTCAGCAACTGATGGAAACAGATGCAGAGACCACAGCCAAACATTAGGCAGAACTTGGGAAAGCCTATGGAAGAGAGGAAGGAAGGATTGAAGAAGCCAGAGGTCAAGAACACAACAAGACAACTCATGGAACCAACTAACCTGGGCCTATAGGGGACCTCAGTGACTAAAGTGCCAGAGAGCCTGCATGGGACAGACCTAGGTCCTCTGCACAGAGGTAACAGTTGTGTAGCTGGGTCTTGTAGGTCTCCTACCAGCAGGAGCTGTCTCGGACTCTAAGGCCTGCCTCTAGGTGCCTTTCTTTTAACTGAGCTGCCTGGTCTAGCCTCAATAGAAGAGTGCCTAGTCCTACTGGAACTTGATTTAAGAAGGCAGGAGGAGGTGAGGAGGGAGAGGAATGGTGAGAAGGAGGGACTGGGAAGAGGAAGGAGGGGAAGCTGCAATCAGGATTTAATCATAATAAATGAAGAAATCTAGGCGTTGACAGGAAGCGTTCATGGGTAGAAACACCTACTTACCTCTGAATCTGACAACCTTAGTTTGATCCCTAGGACCCACATGGTGGAGGAGAAAACCAACTCTCATACGTTGCCCTCTGACCTCCATATGCATGCTTGTTCACACACAAAATAAATAGTTCTATTAATTAATGCAAAAATATTTTAAATGGCTTTTTGTATGAGGATAGCATGAGGACAAGATGTAGCTACGAGTGTCTTCCAGTTTCAGTGTTGGATCTGTCAGGATTCATCATTGGAGGATGTAGATTTAATATGGCTTACAAGATTAGGATTTTAGTTGCTGCGTCCAGAGATTGAGTTGCCATCATTTCTAAGTTTGTGTGTGTCTCCCTTCAGCAGCAGCTAGTCTAAGTTCAAGGGAGAAAGTTAAGCGTGGGTTTGCCTGATGTGCTCCACAAAAGCTATGGGGGATTTGAAGCATGGGACTGGCATGGTAAAGATCCACCAGTGGGAACTTAGAGAGCTGGGTAGAGAAATTTCGGGAGCCAGAGAGTCTCCACGAGATAAGAACAGGCTGGCCAGACCTGGCCAGACCACCGGGGCTGAGAGTAGCAGGGTCAAGTGCAGGAACTTGCCAGTTCGATTTCTAGTATTTCCAGCAACAGGTGGCAAACCAACATATTAGGCAAGAATCCACTAGAAATTTAAGATTAGCCTGAGAGAGTTTTATTTTTTTTAAGTGAGCAGCTGGGCAGTGCTGGAATGAGTCAGTCAAGCGTGGGAACCTTGAAACAAAGAAACTGCTGGCAGGTTCTGAGGTCCCCTGCTGTGGGGAGTGCTGGTTGCTCTGAGTCAGAGAGCTATAGAATGGAAGTTGCCTACTTCTTGGAGCAGAGATTGATTGAACTGTGAATGTATAAAATTGGAATTATTTGCTTTTAGGATAGATTTATATACACGTCCGAATTACGTGGGGAATTTTGCCTGTGGTTCAGAACTATGATAGAGAAAATTAGTCACTGACTTCAAGGAGAGAGGGCAGTGAACAGGTATTAATTAATAATGTCTGTGGCTCCAGGCAGAGAACCAAACAGATAGATGGTATAACAAGATGGCTGCTCTAGGCAGGGAGCAGAACAGAAAGATGGTATAAAGGTATTTTGCTCTAATATGTCTTACAGGATACTCAAATTCTGGCTAATGTGGGCTCCTTGGGAATTCTGGATTATTATCCTGCTTGGCAAAATAGAAAAGGCCTAAGAAT
The DNA here is from genome assembly GCF_008632895.1 of Mastomys coucha. NCBI lineage: Eukaryota > Metazoa > Chordata > Mammalia > Rodentia > Muridae > Mastomys > Mastomys coucha. The sequence goes on along the minus strand of NW_022196898.1, from coordinate 101,655,408 downwards.
AGGAGTATACAGTATTTTAATTTACTTCATTTGTTTTGGATTGTTTTAATTTTTAAAATGGATGTGATAGTGAGTTTTGTGGTTATATTATTCCTCTGAAAGAAAGGTCAAAAGTAAAGGTTTTTCTGGTTACTGGCTCAAGGGTACGCTGATTTGGGAGAAAGGTTTTGTCTTTGAATTTTTAGAAAAGGTGATTAGTATCTATATACCTTCCAGTGTAATATGGATCAGATTTGATAGAGGGGAAGCCCCCTGAAGAACTAGATTCCAGAGAATCAAAAAAGTTATCTTGATGATACTAAAATTTTGTTTTGAGATTTGTATATTACAAAACATACAAACTTGGAGAGTCTCTGCTTGAACTCCAGATGTCTTGGACTTTTAGCCAGATCCAGATCTGATATCAGAGACTAAATCAGTCATTGGTGTGGCCTTCTTCGGGCCAATCAATTCTCTTATTTTCCCTACCCTCCCCCCACCAAATATCTCAACGCCCATATTCAACTTGAAGAAGTTATGAAGAGTCGTCGACCCAGTTCCCTGTGCTTTGGGGCTGGAAGGGGTTATTATAGGTTGTCTTTCTAGGGAATGTAGAAATGGTCATAATTGGGACAAGGAGGAGGAGCTAGAATTGATTGCATAGCCATAATCTCATTTGGTACAAATATTTTTAATTGTTACTAAGTTGAAGGCATAGTTTCTTATTTTGGTACAGAATTTATTTTGATGCAAAATCAAGGTTTTCATTGGTATAAATTTCTTCTATTGATACTAAAATCTTAAAAGTACAGGTCTTAGACCCAGTCCTTCTGTAACTGTTATTATAAACAGATCTGAGATGATTAAGCCTGTGAGTTAAGGGCCAAATAGCAAATCCATGGCTCTGAGGTTATTGTTGGGGTGTTTTCAGAGATTCTATTTAGAAATCGCTGAGAGTAGTTAACACAGAACAGTCCAGATTACTTTACATAGATAGTTGGTTCTCAAAAACATCAGAAATCCACAGAATGTGGCATTTAGTGTTATTTATTCACTTGTTGAGACAAATCTGCTCCTAGCAGCTTCCCATTCGTGGATTCAACGAAGCAACTGAGCATCTTACCTCTAGGTGAGGCTGTACATTTGTGGCTAGGTTGTCATTGGGCAGAAAATTGCCAATCTCTCCTACAGAGCTGCACTATTCTTGAAAGGACACAATTTACAGGCTAGGGCAGCTTAGTTCTGCTGAGACTGAATAGGCTAGTCCTTAATATTCCTGTATCTCTAAGGTCTGTCAGATGATCCTGGGCCAGAAGGCTGAAGACAGATGGATGCTCCATGTTCCTGACTCACTGGGGCTGTATAGGTAGGCAGCTGTCTCTGCAATTTGTCTTAGTTCTGGAAGCTGTGTTAGGCTTCCTATATAGTTTCAGTTAACGGTCATTCTTGGATTTCTGACAGGGTTGATAAACTGCTTATAGTCTCATAGCCAACTCAGGCTATTTACTTTGAGAGAATAGATTTGAGAGGATGGGTTTCAGATGGCATACTATCTAAAGCCAGGACATAAGTCAAGGTAGAACCTTTTAATTTAGGATAGTTGACAATGTTCTATCTTAATGACATAAAAGATGGAGTAGGTGTTAGGTCTATCTTGTACTTTATAAATTACAAAATGGTAATAGTTGTGTTCACTTTATATCTGAGATAAAACAGTCTTTTAAGTGGACAGGAAGGGGGAAGTGTTGTGGATAGCCCTGGGGTTGCTCGTATTTTGAAGCTAATTCCACTCTCCTGGGAGGGACTGGGACACTTACTCAGGTGACTTCTTGTGAACCATCCCCTAATGAATAAAGGAGACAATCACTGTGTCAGTAGGTGGGACTTCCAGGTTGGATGGAAGAAGAAAGGAAGCAGGAGAGAGCTAGGTCCTTTTTGGATGGGGATAGCTTAAGGACAAGATGTAGCTACCAGTGTCTCCCAGTTTCAATGGTGGATTTGCCACCGAAGGATTTAGATTTAATAAGGCTTACAAGATTAGGATTTTAGTTGCTGCCCAGTGATTGAGTTACCATTGTTTTGAAAAAAATATTTTAAATGAAAAATTTAAAAAATTAATTTGATTGTTCCAGGGATATTATTCAATGGAGAGTCTCATCAGGTGCCTCAGAATTTTAGGGGTAGGAAGGTCAGACCATCTTCCAACAAAAATGGAAAAATGAGGAATCATGAAATCAAATCCAATGCTCACCAAGAGCTGGTGGAGAACTGGTTTTTTTTGTTTTGTTTTGTTTTGTTTTTTTCTTTTTTTCTTTTTTCTTTTTTTTTCTTTTTTTTCTTTTTTTTCTTTTTTTTTCTTTTTTTTCTTTTTTTTCTTTTTTTTCTTT
>NW_022196898.1:101638017-101652217 GCF_008632895.1 Mastomys coucha | reverse complement strand
GTTGTTCTTCCTGTATTCCAAACTTCTGGGCTAATAACCACTTATCAGAGAGTGCATACCGTGTTTGGAGAACTGTTAATACATAATTTATTGCCCTACTTCTTAAATGTTCATTGTTCTATGTCTACAAGAGAGGACCTATCACTTCACCAAAGGAAAGTCTCCCCACCCCCAAAGCTGATGATGAAGGAATCATGTTTTTCTATTGTTTCTTACAGGATGTTCCTTCTCTCAGTCCACCACACATGGCCTCTCAGGATCCATACCATCTCAAGGCCTTTTCCTCTCACTGTCTCACTTTAAACTTGACTTTCTAGGAATTCTGTGTGGCTTATGGCTCTCTCCACAGATATTTGGCAGACCCAGTCCCTCTGACTAGCGATGCTTTTCCCTCTTGTTCCTTTGTGCATGTTGGGCAGCTATTCATATGAGCATGCTTAGATGACATTTAGAATGTCCTCCCCCAATAATCAGTAAAACCAAGAAATAAAATGGTAGGATTTTGATTAATGATTATAAAATAGAATGTCTGTTAAACCTCACCCTGGGTGGAGATGTGGTATTTGTAGGATTTTGACTAAGTGTAATAAAATGGAACCTCATTTGACTCTCATGTTGGGTGGAGACATGACATTCTGAACTACTTAAAAGATTGTAAGATTACCCAACTATCTGGAGGTTTTCTGGTAAAGAACAAACATGTCTATCTGGAGTTTTCTGGTAAGGAACAAACATCCACTGTTCCCTCCCTGATGAGACTATCCAAATGGGCCTGTCAATCACTAGTACTGGAAAGCCAGGAAACTTTCCAGAAACCTTAAGAACTGCATAAAGTCTGGGTAAACACGTGGATCAGTAGATTCGTTCCTTTAGCTACTGTTACCTCTTAACCCACAAGAGTGTTTCTCTGCAACAGTCTCTTCAGCCACTCACTATTCTCATTCTTATAAGTGCCTTGTGCTATTCTGTCATAAACTAAGTGTGGTCTCAACATGGTGTTGTGTCCTTTGCAAACTCATTTGGCAGAGATCATGAATGTCAAAGCCCAGGGGAAGCCTGAGGGAAAGCCAGGTCACAAGAGTGGTTAGAAAAGTCCCAACCTCCCTCACAGAAAATCCACTCCCCTTCAAGGACAAGCAAGAACTGACATCCTATGGCCACTGTGCTGAAGTACAGAGCCTGCTTTTTGGAGACCAGTGCTAAAAGCTTGTACTTATCCTCACTCACAAAAGGCTGCTTCCCATCCTACCCTGAAAATACCCATCTATCATTTACACATTGCATCTCAAGGCATGATATGTTAAAGATAGTGTCCTCCTCCAGAGGGTGACGTCTTCAACCTCAGGCACTGTGGAGATGACCCTTGGTGAGGGGAAAGGGAGTTTGCAGATGTAATTTAACAAGGTGGTGGGAGATTGTTCTGGAGCATCTTCATAAAGCCAGTGTGACTCACAGGGTCCTCAAATGGGGAAGAGAAGACAAGAGACAAAAAAAATTGAAATGGGAAAATTGAAGCAAGGTTAGAACAATGTGACATTCAAAAGCTCACCGCCAGGTGCTGGCTTTGAAGGTGAGTGAGGAAACCATGAGGCTAGCAGCCTGCAAATGCTGGGTCAGAGACAGAGGACCTTCTCCCATGCTGAGCCTCAGAAGGAATGTTCCCTGGGATGCCTAATCTTAGTTCACTGAGATCTCCTTAGGATTTCTGCTACCAGAATGATAAGATAATGAATTTATATTCTTTTCAACCACACAGGTGGTAGTTTGGTACTGTAGTAGTGGTAGGTCAATTTATAAAACTATTTATCCAAGCAGGTTAGTGAATGGTCCTTTAGGGAAGAAACTAGAATTTAGTTATTGTTTTGTTCCTACTTCATATATTATTGCCCAGCACACTCTTTTTCACACACACAATATACACAGACACATAGACACACAAAGAAACATATGCATAGATACATAGATACACACATACACACACTCAAACACAAGACAATCAATAAATGTTTAAGAATACATTTCTAAAAAGAATGCCAATGTCATTTGACTATTCATGTTTAATTGCAGTTATGAATTGAAATAGAGAATTGGTCCTGGCAAGGATTACCTAACCATTTAAGTAGATGTAGGCATAGATAAAAATCAACAGATATAATACAAGATTGCACTGACAGTCATTGCCACACCTCCACCAACACTAATCCTACCACTAATCTGTAATGACATTCTGGGTCTGTAAGGGTTAACAGAAGCCACAGGGAAGGAAGCTGCCCTGTGCACTGAGTCATACCTGGGCATCAGATCAACCAGTATCTCTAGAATCTACAGGGCATAAGATATTGAGAGAATTATTCTTTTCCAGTCCTTCCATCTTTTGTTATCAATATAAACAGTAATAGGAGAAAAAATAGGTGGAATACAATTTCTCCATCCAGGGGCAGATCTAGTATGGAAATTGCGTGTGTGTGTGTGTGTGTGTGTGTGTGTGTGTGTGTGTTTGTGTATGTGTTTGTGTCAATGATGTTAACAACCAAAGTCGATTCGTGTAGATATTTGAGTGGGTTAACATGTGGGCATTAATGGCAACCTTTTGGGGACAACTTTTAGAAAAGAAAATTTAAGCCATGTAAGGGGAAAGATAAGTCATGGTGACACAGGGATGAGAGGCTCATGGCAGAGGAATTGTGCATGTCAGACTAAGATTTACAAAGCCCCTAGAATCCTCAAGAAAAGCAACTTATTTATGTAATCTTCAAGACATGGAAGATACAGGAAGGTTAATGCAGATGAACCATCAAGATTGCTGGCCTGTTTGAGATGGCATGGAGAGTGCTGACTATGGTCACAGCTGTGAGGGTTGGGAAGGCGATTCCAGAAGCATTTCAGAAGCATGCATCTGAGAGGGATTAGATTTGGGATGACATGGGGCCAGACTTCGGCATCTAATGGCAGTAAGCCATGCAGAAATGATGCAGATTGTAGGAACCTACCTCAGGCTTAAACACAGCCCTATCCCACACAGGAAGTACTAGTGGAAACACAAGACTCACTTGAACTGAGTACAGAGACACCTAACCTTCTGGTGGGAGTTTGGCTCTTTAATTGAGTAACTACCTGGGGTGCTGAGCCATCTTGTATTACACCGAAAATGGCAAATATCCTGGTTTTAAAAAGATTTTTTAATTACAAGGATGGTTTTCAAATACTCCACATTCACATTTAAAATAAGTTGTTAACCTGGGGTGCTGAGCCATCTTATATTACACCAAAAATGGCAAATATCCTGGTTTTAAAAAGATTTTTTAATTACAAGGATGGTTTTCAAATACTTCACATTCACGTTTAAAATAAGTTGTTCTACATGAGCACAAAGTGTAAGCAAGTCAGTTAGAACCTTAAAAGTACTAGCTGCCAGAACCAGATGGTAAGACACTATTGCTGAAGGCACCATATGCTGGAGCTACAGCATTCAGATAAATCAAGCTGAAACAACACTTGAAGCCTCCACTCCTCACAGTGAGGGAGGTGCTGTAAAGGCTGAGGGGAAAAGAAACACACAAATAGCTTCATCCAGCTGTCCATCCTGTATACTACAGCACCAACCCTCCAGTCAAGATGTTCCCACTGGTGCAACCTAGCATAATTGTTTCAGGGGTAACCAATCACCTTTTTGATTGGATTTGAGGATTGTTGCACAGGAACAAATTCATACCTGGGACTATAAAACTGGGCAAACGTCTAAGTCAAAGTAGGACAGGGTGGGAGCACTAGTGGGAACATGGGGCTTTATAGATCCAGGTGAGATAAAAGGGGGTACTGGGCAATAATAATGCTCACTGCATATTGTATGCATAGATAAAATGTCAATGATTGAAGAAAACCTATTGCAGCATACAAGTAATAAGTAAAAGGGCTAAAGCATAATATTTCCTAAAGGAAGCAACCTTCACCTCCGTGGAGACTGCAAGAAGAGACAGACTCAAAGCACACAGACCTGGACAGACTCATCTTATAGGCAGGGCTGAAGACGAACATCTGGGGCCACTGAAAGTGGAGTTCTGAAAAAATGACTTTTGTGACCATTGTGACAAAGCAGTGAATTTGTTCCATAGGAGATCTATGAATTATTGGATAACTATACATCTTCTCATAATAAGTGAAATCCTGGATCAATGTCCATTTAAAAAGGGAGTCTAGAATCAAGAGAGAGCATGAAATGAGTTTGAAGGTTATCCACTCTTAGGTGTTCTAATATTCTTTTCTACTCATATTTATGTTTTATTGCTCAACAAAGAACTAGAAATAAGAGCAGTGACACTAATTCTATTAGAGATATCTGCCACTCTTCCAGCTTCACAGGTCATGAACCTCCTTATAACATAGACCTGCAAGCAGACTCCACCTGCTAGAAAAGTTAGGCGGCTGCAACTGGTGCTCTGACGATCCTCTGGAGTGCACACTTTGGAGGCAGTTTGATGGAGATGAGGTCATGAATGGAGGTTTCCCTGGATGGGATTAATGATCTCATAAAAAAAAAAAGAAAGAAAGAAAGTGCAATATCTTTGCCACAGAAAGGCACAGAAAGACAACAGCCATCTTCAAGCCAGGAACAAGGCACTCAGTAGAAATCTTAATTCCTCAACACCTCGGACCTTGTACTTGCCTGACTGTAGAGAAATTTATTTCTACCATTTCACCCATCCAATCTGTGCCATTATGTAACAGCAATGTAAGGAGTGGAGATGTACATGAACTCAAACTTGCCAACAATTAAAATAAATGTAAATAGAGAAAATGTGTTCATGAAAAGGAAACGCTGTCACAGCAGATAGGATCTAACTATAAGCTACACACACATCATTGGCTATCAATGAGAATGATTCCCCTTCTTTCCACACTTTTGTGCTAAGGACTCTAGTCAAGTTTGTTTTCACACCTACAGCATGCAGTCTGCCCTCTGCTGCCTTGCCTGAGATCATTTATAGAGAGGGCCATTCTTATCATTCCTTTCTGGCCTTACTTTCTGGAGAGGTCATTTATAGAGGGCCATCCTTATGATTCCTTTCTGGCCTTACTTTCTGGAGAGGTTATTTATAGAGAGGGTCGTTCTTATGATTCCTTTCTGGCCTTACTTTCTGGAGAGTTTTCAGCCTCTAAAGTGCACTAAAGCTTTTCTACATATTTAGCCCCAAGACTTTGTGAACTTGGAAACTTGGGTAGTTTTTAACAATCCTTAATGATACTGAGCCCTTACAATATGGATGGATTCTGACCAAATTCTTTCCTTAAAGTCCCCACCAACATCTAAGTCATTTATTTACTAACAGCATAAATATGTGTAAGAAACAGAACTTCTATGAAAAAGATGTACGGTAAAAGCAGGACTATGCAGTGTGCACGTAACAAGAAGAAGTTCAGTGAGCAGAGGGAACAGGGAATATTCGAGTTCCCCCTCTTAGCTGTAGCACCAGGGAGACTGTCCCAAATAGGTAGCTTGCCAGGGAAGGCTGGCAAGGAAAGTTGCGCCCATGGAGGAAAGAAACACAAATTAGGTGGAGAAATCCAGTTATCAACAGAATATGGTTTTGGTTAAAGATAATTTCAGTTGAAAACACTTTAAAATCAGAGAGTTTTACCTTCATATCTGACTAGAATTTTGCTCTCAAATGTCATGAGACAAAACATGTGACACACATTAATACATCATGCATTACTCCGAGGAAACCTGAAACAAATCATAAGGAACTTTGGGGAAAAGTGTGCCTTTGAATTTCAGTTTGAAAGTGGCACTAAGATAGGAGCAGAGGTGAGGAGGACACAACATCTGTCCCAACACCGGGAGTAACTGGAACCAGCAGGATCCAGGCACACAGGAACTCTGCCAGTCCTGTGGCATGGTTTCCTCAGGTCTGTCTGGGCCTGTGCTCTGAGCAGACCTTGGTGCAAACCCCAAAGACAGTCTCACAACACCCAGAGGAAGAACCACTCACAGGCACTCTAACATGCATAGGACTACAGGATCACAGGATCCCAAAATCACAGGATCACAGAGACAGCTTGACTCTGTGGAGTTCTGACACAACCAGGATCACAGGAAGGACAGGCTCCAGTCAGATTTAGCCAGGAAGGTAGCACTAGAGATAACCAGATGGCAGGAGGCAAGCATAAGAACATAAGCAACAGAAACCAAGATTACTTGGCATCATCAGAACCCAATTCTCCCACCATACCAAGTCCTGGACACACCATCACACCAGAAAAGCAAGATTCAGATCTAAAAATCACTTCTCATGATGATGATAGAGAACTTTAAGAAGGACATAAATAACTCCCTAAAAGAAATACAGGATTGTTTTGATTTGCAAAGAAATGTTCAACATCTTTGTCATGAGGGAAATGCAAATCAAAACAACCCTGAGATTCTACCTCACACCAGTCATAAAGGCTAAGATCAAAAACTCAGTTGACAGTAGATGGAGAGGTTGTGGAAAATGAGGAATACTCCTTCATTGCTGGTGGGATTGCAAGCTGGTACAATCACTCTGGAAAGCATCAGTTAGGCAGTTCCTCAGGAAATTTGACATAATACTATGACGTGAGGACCCAGCTGTACCACTCCTGGGCATATACCCAGAAGATGCTCCAACATGTAATAAGGACACATGCTCCACAATGTTCATAGCAGCCTTATTTATAATAGCCAGAAGCTGGAAACAACCCAGAAGTCCCTCAACAGAGGAATGGATACTGAAAATGTGGGACATTTACACAATGGAGTACCACTCAGCTATTAAAAAAATGAATTTATAAAATTCTTAGGAAAATTGATGGATCTGGAGAATATCATTCTGAGTGAGATAACCCAGTCACAAAAGAACACACATGGTATGCACTCTCTGATAAGTGGATATTAGTCCAGAAGATCGGAATACCCAAGATACAATCCACAAACCACAAGAAATTCAAGAAGATGGAAGACCCGAAGTGTGGATGCTTTGATTCTCCTTAGAAGAGGGAACAAAATACCCATGAAAGGAGTTGCAGAGACAAACTATGGAGCAGAGACTGAAGGAAGGAGAATCCAGAGACTGCCCCATCTTGGAATCTTTCCCATATTCAATTACCAAACCCAGACGCTATTGTGGATGCCAGCAAGTGCTGGCTGATAGGAGCCTGATATGGCTATCTCCTGTGAGGCTCTGACAGTACCTGACTAATACAGAAGTAGAGGCTCACAGCCATCCATTGGACTGAATACAGGGTCCCCAATGAAGGAGCTAGAGAAAGGACCCAAGGAGCTGAAGGGTTTGCAGCCCCTTAGGATGATCAACAATATGAACAAACCAGTACCCTCAGAACTCCAAGGGACTAAACCACCAACAATATAAACTAACTAGTACCCTCAGAGCTCCCAGAGACTAAACCATCAACCAAAGAGTACACATGCTGGGACTCATGGCTCCAGCTACATATGTAGCAGAGGATGGCTTTGTAGGTCATCAATGGGAGAAGAGGCTCTTGGTCCTGTGACAGTTCTATGCCCCAGTGTAGGGGAATGCCAGGGCCAGGAAGTGGGAGAGAGTAGGTTGGTGAGCAGGGTGAGTGCAGAGGGAATAAGTTTTGTTGTTGTTGTTTTTTGTTTGTTTGTTTGTTTTATTTTTTGTTTTTTGTTTTTTGCAGGGGAAACTGGGAAGAGGGATATCATTTGAAATGTAAATAAAGAAAATAGCTAATAAATAAATAAATAAATACAGGATAACATAGGTAAACAGCTAGAAGCCCTTAAAGAGGAAACACAAAAATCCTTTAAAGAACTACAGGAAAACACAATCAAACAGGCAAAGGAAATGAACAAAACCATCCAGGATCTAAAGACGGAAGTAGAAACAATAAAGAAATCACAAAGGGGGACAACCTTGGAGTTAGAAAATCTAGGAAAGAGATCAGGAGTAACAGATGCAATCATCACCAACAGAATACAAGAGATAGAAGAGAGAATCTCAGGGGCAGAAGATACTATAGAAAACATTGACACAACAGTCAAGGAAAATGCAAAAAGCAAAAAGCTCCTAACCCAAAACATCCAGGAAATCCAGGATGCAAGGAGAAGACCAAACCTAAGGATAATAAGTATAGAAGAGAGTGAAGACTCCCAACTTAAAGGGCCAGTAAATATCTTCAACAAAATGATAGAAGAAAACTTCCCTAACCTAAAGAAAGAGATGCCCATGAACATACAAGAAGCCTACAGAACTCCAAATAGACTGGACCAGAAAAGAACTTCCTCCCATCACATAATAATCAAAACACCAAATACACTAAACAAAGAAAGAATTTAAAAGGCAGTAAGGGAAAAAGGTCAAGTAACATCTAAAGGCAGGCCTATCAGAACTACACCAGACTTCTCACCAGAGACTATGAAAACTAGAAGATCCTGGGCAGATGTCATACAGACCCTACAAGAACACAAATGCTAGACCAGTCTACTATACCCAGGAAAACTCTCAATTACCATAGACAGAGAAAACAAGATATTCCATGATAAAATGAAATTTATACAATATCTTTCCACAAATCCAGCCCTACAAAGAATAATAGATGGAAAACACCAACACAAGGAGTGAAACTACACCTTAGAAGAAGCAAGAAAGTAATCTTTCAACTAACCCACACAAACATCATTCTACCTCTAACAACAAAATAACAGGAAATAATAATTACTTTTCCCTAATATCTCTTAATATGAAAATTAATATCACCAACATAGCCTAATTGATTAAAATTCAAAAATATGAGGAATTAGAAATTCGTTGGCTGTCATCCAGTGGTCTCTCTAACTTGGTAATTGGAGAAATAGGTCCAATATTGTGTAATCCATATACACTTTCAGCTTGTTTGTACCTGACAGTGTCTGGCTGTGTACCACATAATGGTCTTGAAATCTTGCTTCTCTTATCTCAGCCTCTCAATTAGTAGGATTGTTTATTTTATGTTTTATACTATATTATGGTTTTCAGGACAGCTAACATATTTCAAAATTATTTATACAGCCAAAAGGAATGTAGACAATTAATTTGGGAGGTGTCTTGTAAGAGAATAACCAAGAGACTGAATGCTTTGCTTGATATTTATAATTATTGTATCAATTTTGAAGAAGAGAACTTTGTAAGTTTCTCTTTCTCTGAGATGAATGCTTTTCAAAATCATCACAGCCAATGAACCAGATTCTTACTCTCACCTAATGTCTGTGCCACCCTCCAAGCAGAACAATTGTTCATTGAAACAGTTGGTGAATGACTTTATGGATAGACCAACTTAATACATACACCATTTCTTAAATGAATGCAACCTCTTCTCTGTGGGCTGAGAATAAAGTCACTCACTCAAGTCAAATAGCTTTGACCATAGCAGGAAGTCTGTATCCAAAACTTATGCCTACAATTCATTCCGTGGCACAGCAGAACTGTCAACTCTCAGCTTAGCTACTATGGAGGTAAAATCCTTTGGTGATGTGAGCGTCATTGAAGTACAGCACTATTACAATGAACCCCAATGCCTAAAAATTGTTCTTATTTTGGGCTTGTACCACAGTAAGAGCCAAGATTTTAAGCTCTACTAAATACAAAACAAAACAAAACAAAACAAAACTTTATTTATGTTCATTTAAAAATTACTAGTAGTGATGTATTATTTTAAAATATACAGTTAATATATTTGGAATTATTAAAATTTATATTGAGAAAAACATGAATTTTCAGTATTGCTGTAGACAAGCATCTACAGAAGACTGTTGAATTGATTGTTATCTTATATTAAACAACTTTTATAAAACTCATTTTTATTGTTACAATATTTTATAAATTTTAAAGAATATGACAAAAATGAAAAAAGAATAAAAATATTCTTAAAATAAAAAAAGAAAGTTGCACTAACCTGTTTCCACTTCTGTGTCTTAGCATGTCTTCGCATCACAGAGACATTCTCAGAGAAGGAAACACATGCCTAGACTATTACTCAGAAAGCTATTTTAAAAAAACAGATTACTTTATAAACTTCTTTATGTATGTTTGAAAATTTATCTGGCTCATAGCTAGCAAACTTAATAGCCTAAGAACAAAACAGAAATTAAGTAAGAGCAGCCAAGTTTCCCAGTGAAGAAGTGCCTGATGTCAGTCAGGATACAGCACAGAGGTGAAACGTGGGGAGAGTTCTGAGGAGCTGATCCTTGGTACATGTCCATGCCATGCCATCCTTGGTAGATGTAAATTATCCCTAGCTATTATGACAATAGCACATTTTACATATTTTAAGGCTCAGCTTTACTATTTTTGTTTTATAAAAAGTCATACTTTGCATTGAATTTTTACTATTATTTGAACTTTACTAGTTTCTTAAAATGTATTACAAATGTAAAAATAAGATGCGTGTATATATAATGCATATTTCAGATATATAATGCTATGTTTTAATATACAAATAACATAATACGCTTATTTGAAAAATATGTTAAAATATATAATAATTCATTACTATATATTTCAAGTCTATACAATATGGTTTCATATATGTCCAATATGGTTTTGACACATATGTGTTGTGATTTCTTGTAAACCAACTCTACCTGTGATTAAACTCAACCTATGATTAGGTTATAGGTTCATTTCTATTGTCTGTGATAAAACATCCTGACCAGAAGCAATGTAGGGGAGGAAAGGCTTATTTTGCTTATAATTCTGTGTCATAATCAATCACTGATGCAAGAACATTAACACAGGAACTGGATGGCAGGCTTCACAGTGTTGCCACCAACTAAAGAATTCATATCACAGCCAAAGAGTCATGGGAAGAACCACAGAGGATGCTGCTCTGCTTGGCAGGAAAACTTATACTGACTAGGTGATACATTTCAGGAACAGCTGCCTAAGGAATGGTGCCACCCACAGTGGGCCAGGCCCTACCATACCAAAGGGTCAGGACAACTCCCTCCCCGCCACTGATGTGCCAACAGACCAATCTGATATAGGCAATTCCTCAATTGAGATTTTCTTCCCAAATAATTCTAGGATGTGGCAAGTTGAGATTTAAAACTATCTGGCACAGCTCCAAAGTAAACCCAAAGTTATTCACTCTTCTACTTTGCATATCACTACAACTTCATACAGTAAAGAATCATTAGTAATATGTTAAAAATATCTTAAACTAATGTTCTTCATTAGTTTTTACTTGTTATTTACTTGTTTTTCTATTTGTTGATTTTTGAGACAAGGTCTCATATAGGTGGAAATTGGTCTCAAATTCACTGTGTCCAAGGTCAACCTTGAACTTCTGTTCCTTCGGCCTCTCCATCCTAAATGCTGAGATGATGGTGTGGACTGCCCTTTCCCACAAACATGGTGTTGGCGATTAAATACAGGGCTCCGCATGTCAGGCAGCACTCTTCCAATTGTTTCTCACTTCAGCCTTAATTATTTACTTATTTTTTGACATTTAAAAAAAACTTAATTATGTGCACATCTGTGTGCTATGTGTGTTTGTTTGTGCATATGTGAGTGAGTGCAGGTACCTGCAGAGTTCAGAAGACGGTGTGGGATCCCCTGGAGGTGGAGTTCTAGGTGTTTGTGAGCTGCCTGAAGCAGGTGCTAGGAACGGAGCACTGTCATCTGCCAGAGTGGTGAATGCTCTTAGCCAGAAAGCCACCTTCCTAGCCCCTGTGGCTTTATTATTTTTTAGAAAGATTAAATCTCTTAAGAGTTCTGCAGACACAGAAGAGAAAGAAGTGAGATGTTCTTTTTACTGCAATTGTTAAGTTGGAAGGAAGCCTGTGTTTTGTGGAAAGCTGTACTCTGTGGGTTGCCATGGCAGCAGGCTTCTTTCTGATGATGTGCTGTTGCTTTTCCACAAACAGAGCAATTTAAGTATTAACAGTTTGATCGTGAATTTTATTCAGTTAAATTATTTTTTAAAAAAAAGTATCAAAATACATTATATCTTTTTCATATTTCCAATTAAATATAACTTCCTCACCATTATAAAGAGCTTCCTTTTTCAGTAACTAAGAAAAATAGCTAAGTTTTAAGGACAAGAAAAAAATTGCTAAAAATTTGAAGTTTGAACTAGACCAATCAATGATCAAGTTGCTAAGTCAGGTTTTCCCATCTTTAACCCCTGTGACACACTTTCAGCTTTGCTTCTGAGTCCCCAGGTCAACACTGACATGTAAGCCACCAGTTTCCTTGGCAGGCTCTCAGACACTAGGATAAAGTGTCACCCATGCTTAAAGGATCCTTGTGGGATGGTTCGATGAGTAAAGGCACAGGACACAAAGCTTGATGGCCTCTGTGCGATACCCAGGCCCCACATAGTGGAAGGAGAGAACTGAATCCTGCAACTGTCCTGTGATCTCCACTGTGGGGAGCCAGGCCAGTCCCAGGTTTGCTCAGAGGCCTTGATGGAAGAACAAAGGGAACCCAGTTCTGAGTTCTTGCCCAGGGACTTAGACTTAGCAAGGAGTTAAGGTTTGATTCCTGGGACCCTGACCCTGCCTCTCAAAGAGACTGACATTATCTGTCTGAAGACCTCTGCGTACGCTGTCTGTGATACACTTGAGATGTCCTGAGCTCCCTTTGTGCAACATTGCTTGATTAGCTTCCTACTGACTTCATCCTATTATGTGATGGTTTTCTGCTGACTCAGATCCATTCCCCACTGCAAATACTACATAAGATGCTGTAGTTATCAATAAGCCATCAGCTCCGGTAAGACCTCCAAGTCCTAACTTTTCTGTTTTCTCATCCCTGTTCCTCTCCCTCAGGGACCTGTCATTGAGAACAATCAGCTGGTCCTAGTAATTCCACAAATGAAGTGATACGAGTGTGTATGTAGTCATACATGCACACACATGCACACACATACACACACATACACACACATGCACACACATGCAGACACATACACACACATGCACACACATGTACACACATATACACACACATGTACACACATGCACACACGTGTACACACATACACATACTTGCACACATGTACACACATGCACACATGCACAGACATCTACACACACTTGCACACACATGCACACACATGCACACACAAGCACACACATGTACACACATGCACATACATGTACACACACTTGCAAACACATGTACACACGTACACACATGCACACACATACACACATGCACACATATATACACATGCATACACATGTACACACATACACACACATGCACACACATACACACACATGCACACACATATACACATGCACATACATGTACACACATACACACACTTGCACACACAAGCACATGGATGCATACACACTTGTACACACATGAACATATGCACATACATGCACACAGGCATGCACACAGTACACTCACACATGAACACATGCACACATACACACATGCACAGACACTTGTACACACACATGCACACAGGTGCACAGAGTGAATAAATAAATAAAGGGATTAAATAAACAAAGCAATGACACAAATGAATGAATGGATAAAGGAATAAAAATCACATAAGGGAGCGTATTAGAGGATCAAGACGGGTGGGACAAAGGGGAGTTATCCATATGTGAGAGTAACACAGTGAGCTCGTTACTTTGTTTATTAACAGTATAATAAATAAAAAGCAAAAACTCTTGAATAGGTTAGACTTTCCTGACTGGAATGAGGGAATCATTCAGTGGGTGGGAAATTCTGCTCCTCCGTGGCCCTTGCAGGAGCTTTAAGCCTCGCCAGAAGCCAAAAGCAGGCAAGGCTGCTGAAGTTAAAGTTACCTGCAATGCTTTAGTGTTTGGCAGACGAAAGAAATGCAGGCTCTCTGTACTCAGGCAAGAATGTCAACTTCACCATCTATAGTTGAAAGATGTCTACAGAAGGAATGTCAGTTTGTCTGCTCGTAGGGATTTCTCTACTTAAACAGATCTCCTTTACAGCTACTTTTACGTCCTCTCCTGCTGGGTCTGACTCAGGCTGGGATAACAAGCAAATCAGGACAGCATGTTTGCCTGGTGTAAAGGTGGCCAAAGGTTCATACTGGAAAATCTATAGGTAATTTCTCCCACAGAATACAAATATGTATATTCAGGTTCTTGACCTAAATTTTAAAAATTATTTTATTAGCATGCAAAGAGATCAATTGCATGCTATTTTCTTTTTTTTTTTTT
>NW_022196898.1:101627817-101631263 GCF_008632895.1 Mastomys coucha | reverse complement strand
CTTTGGTTTCTCCATCTATGGTGATTGAGAGTTTTGCTGGGTATAGTAGTCTGGGCTGGCATTTGTGTACTCTTAGGGTATATATGACATCTGTCCAGAATCTTCTAGCTTTCATAGTCTCTGGTGAGAAGTCTGGTGTAATTCTGATAGGCCTGCCTTTATATGTTACTTGACCTTTTTTCCTACTGCTTTTAGTATTCATTCTTTGTTTTGTGCATTTGGTGTTTTGATTATTATGTGGCGGGAAGAATTTCTTTTCTGGTCCAGGCGATTTGGGGTTCTATAGGCTTCTTGTATGATAACAGGCATCTCTTTCTTTAGGTTAGGGAAGATTTCTTCTATAATTTTGTTGAAGATATTTACTGGCCCTTTAAGTTGGAGGTCTTCACTCTCTTCTATACCTATTATCCTTAGATTTGGTATTCTCATTGTGTCCTGGATTTCCTGGATGTTTTGGGTTAGGGTCTTTTTGCTTTTTGCATTTTCTTTGACTGTTCTCTCAATGTTGTCTATGTATCTTCTGCCCCTGAGATTCTCTCTTCTATCTCTTATATTCTGTTAGTGATGCTTGCATCTATGTTTCCTGACTTCTTACCTAAGATTTCTAATTCCAGAGTTGTCGCTTCTTGTCATTTCTTTATTGTTTCGATTTCCATTTTTAGGTCTTGGATGGTTTTACTCAATTCCTTCACCTGTTTGTTTGTGTTTTCCTGCAATTCCTTAAGGGATTTTTGAGTTTGCTCTTTAAGTGCTTCTACTTGTTTACTTGTAATCTCCTGTAATTCTTTATGGGATTTTTTTGTTTCCTCTTTAAGGGCTTGTACCTCTTTACCTGTGTTCTCCTGTATTTCTTTAAGGGAGTTATTCATGTCCTTCTTAAGTTCCTCTGTCAGCATTGTGAGATATGATTTTTAGATTCAATTCTTGCTTTCCCAGTGTTTTGGGATATCCAGGACTTGCTGCAGTGGGAGTACTAGGTTCTGATGAAGCCAAGTAGTCTTGGTTTCTGTTGGTAGGATTCTTGCATTTGCCTTTCGCCATCTCTTGATTTTTGGTGTTAGATGTTCTTAGTGTCTCTGACTAGAGCTTGTCCTGTCCCTGCCACCCTGCAAGTCCCCTGAGAATCGTGGGGCCTGTGCCTCCCAGCTGGCTGCTCCCATCTTATAAATTTACCGGGGAGAAAATGGCAGCTCTCACCCAAGTCTCTGGGTTATGGCACTCCCTCGAGGTTGGCCCTCCACTTTCAGGGAAGGGGCAGAGAAGGTTGCTGATCCACCTCTGTCACTCAGAAGCTGAGAGGATCCTGTCCCTGTCACCCTGCAACTCCCCTGTGACTCATTGGGCCTGTTCCTCCAGGCTGGCTGCTCTGGTCTTAGAAACTCACCGGAGAGAAAATGGCAGCTCTCACCCAAATCTCTGGGTTAAGGCGCTCCCTGGAGGTAGACCCTCCACTTCCCACCTTAGTTTCTTAATTAGAGAGTACTGAACTAGCAATTCTTGTAGTCACCTTACCTACTCGAGGTTCATGATGAAACCGAGTGGCTCCTTGAGCGGCTCCTTGAGCGGCTCCTTGAATGGGTTCAGGTTCATCTGGAAGGTAGATATCCTCTGAGGGAAAGGAGGGAAAAAAGAGTCAGGATGCAGGCCAGAGGAGGGGAGCAGTGAGACCGGAGCAACTCAGCTGTGAGAGCGGAAGCTGCATGTTATTTTCATACATATAAATGATTATAATTTGTTTTTATTTATCCTCACAATTTCAGTTTCCTCAGGCCCCATCTCTGGCCCATTTTCATGCTGCCTCCACCCCTCCTTTCTTCTGATTTTACCATATGTGGACTGTTATCCTCTTTTGGCACCTCCTGTTGACCTCTCTCTCTCACCTCAGTCAGCAGATATATGTTTATACCTATGCCCCAGGTGAGATAACATATTATATGTCTTTCTAAGCCTGGCTTATTTTGCTTAACATAATTCTTTCCAGTCCTCTCTATTTTCATGCAAATGTATTCCTGACTTCTGAATATTGCAGTAAAATGTTCTGTTCCTAACCAGAGCAAAGTCAAGCTGTAATAAAGTACACAGGAAGACACGTAAATAAAGTCATCTGTTGATACTATGCCTGTATCCCAAATTTCAGGTGGAGAGAAGAGGTAGGGCTTTGGGTCCCTTTTCTTATTGTCTATTACAACAGCTATAGGATACTTACTCGGCTTTAGGGGCACGATATCAAGTGAAATCCAAGAGGATGGAATAGAATGAGCCCAGCCTCAGGACCTGAGCCTTGTCCAGCCCTAGAGTTAAACATCTGAACAGCTTGTATGTGAGTTCTTCAGCATCCGAATTTCACCGTCATGATCCACAGCATTAACAGACTGAGGAGAGTCCCCACCACCCCGTTTCTCTAAATTTTTGTCCTTTGGAAGTGATGCATGAATGCTCGCCATTTTGTATGAAAGTCAAAGAAGAGAGTAACCAGTGAGCTGCAGAGCTGATCTCATTGGCTGCGGAGAGACTGCCAGAATGAAACTCTGGAGGCCAAAGGCAGAGTGTCTCCACAGAAGTTATCCTCAGACGATTCACAGATATGAGGCTCCTAGCAGAGCTCAAGCAGGAAGCTGGGTGTCACCCAAGAGTGGGCTGGGATAGGAATAGAAGAATCCAAGATGTCAGAGAGAGGGGAAGAAAAGCGGGGAGGGAAGGGCAGTCAGATGATAGGAATTGGAGCTCTGGGCGCTCTGCATGCAGGCTGTTCTCAGGGCCGTTAGTGAACCTGTCGTCTTGTTGGTTACATGTTAGTTACACAGGTTTCTCACACTGGTTACATGTTAGTTACATACATGTTTCTCACAGGTGAGGGGTTACAGCTGGTCCTTCTGTGATATAGAAAATATTTTTGCTTTCATGTTAGGTTTGGTTGGTCACACAGTAGACAGTGTGGCTGAGGCCCATCTCAATGAAATACCTCAAACTTCAACTCTTTTCTCTCTATGTAGTAAGGATGTGTGTGTGTAAAAATTATGTTTGTCCCAATTCCTAAGTCAGGGAATCAATCATTTTGAATTAAAAACAATGTATGAACTCTGAAATTTTTTGAAGCTTGTGTCTGATCATTATTGTGTTTAATTGCAGGCATATGAGCCCTCTCTGGCTTAGTTTTCTTCTCCACAGAATGGGGAATGCAGAACCATCCCAAGAGGTTGGCAGGTGGATGAAGGCACCACCATGTGAACAATGGCAACCTTCCTTGGTCTGGCGGCAATTCTTTTATTCTTGTCCTAAAGGCACCTGGAGAATCTTGGTGGCTCCCTGCAGAATCGGCCTCCGCAGTTCCTCTTCACAGAAGGATTTAGTTTTAAAGACATCCAGAAGGAAAGACAGTTCCATTCTAGAGTACCGGCTTGGTCTGGTTTGGGGATTTTTGTTTGTCTGTGTGTGTGGGGGGGGGG
>NW_022196898.1:101606912-101627783 GCF_008632895.1 Mastomys coucha | reverse complement strand
GTGTGTGTTTTGTTTTGTTTTTTAAAACAAAGTCTCTCTAGGTCACTCTGGCTAGGCTAGAACTGGCTTATGTAGACCAGGCTGGGCTCAAATTCGAAGAGATTTACCTCTGCCTCTAATTCTGCCTCCTGAGTTCTTGGATTAGAAGTGTGCCAACCCCACACACCTCGCCTTACTTTATCTGATTTTAACAGTTTAAAGCATTAGGCACTAGACCAAACCATTTTAAAAATTAACTAATAGGGGTTTCTGCTCTTCAATGACTTAACCCATCAGAAGTGAAGAGAATGAGTGCAGTCATAAGAAAACTAGGCAGGAAACCATGTTCTCATTAGTTAAGCCTTCTAAAAGATCCTCATCATACACAGGAGGAATCTCTGATTGCTATGCTTTGTGTCAACAGGCAGCCCTCCCCCTCCGAGAGAGAAAAATATACTGTATTGCCATCTGGAATATACACTCAATGATAAAGGCAGAGAACTTTCCTAATGAACCAGAAGTCAGCCTCATATGACAGATTTTGCCTCAGGAAATATGTCCTTTTCCTTAACATTTACACTAGCTCCTGGAGATGAGGCCATACTTGAAGTCAAATCTATTTTTACAATGATTTTTTATTGCTATAGTTACAGCTAACACTGACATCATGATTGAGTGGGACAGAAGAGCAATTAAAATTATAGAATATTTTAACCTTGGCATTTTGGTAATGAGGACACATCACAAAATACCATTCAATACACATAAAATTAGACTAGCTAGATAAAATTATGGTGACATAAAATTAACAATACTAAAGATACAAATAATCTAGTCAGTTTTTCCTCTTTCTCTCATTAAAATTGGTACTATAAATCTGGTAATATTCATATGTAGACAGAAACAAGGTTAAAATATTTTAAAGTTGAAACAGCTATAAAATATCAGTATTGAGGTCTAAGGTCAACAGCCAATACTTCAGATGACATATTCTAAGCTAGGCTAGTACATTTAGTCTTGTGAGTGCCGATATTTATGTACTAACAGACTAAAATTGGCTAAATTAATTAAAGTGTAATTAAAGGGAAAAGTAATGTTAAACCATTCCCATTTGGGCTGTGAACATTTAAATAGTAGTTCAGCATTTGCTTTGTCCTCACCCTGACTTCAAGAGTCCTCTGACTGCTCTAAGGAAAACCGGCTCCAGATAATTGCTGCATCTAAAACATTAAGGCAAGAGGCTGTGAAAACCAGCCAGTGGTATCAAGGTCTTGGCTCTGATGCAGAGGGGTTGGTGAGAAATGGCATTTCAGAGATGGAGTAAGTTCCCCTGGGACAGGAAGGCGAATAAAGAAATCCACATCAAGAAAGAGAAGCCAGGCTGGAGGGGAATGTTAAGAGACCAGAGGGAGCCACACAGAAAAGAGATAGGATACATCCTGAGGTCTCTCAGTACTGAGAGGCTACAGAGAAAGGATACATCCTAAGGTTGCTCAGAACTCAGACAGAGGAGGAGACATCAGAGAAAGAGGAGCCAGGGCATGATAAGTGGGTAGCCACATCAATACACTTCTCAAAGACTGGCTGACTGTGTTAATGTTCCTAAACCCAGAGTGGGAAAGAAAACTCTGGAGCAGTGAAATAATATAGAAGCCTGCTCTGTGAAGGGATATACATCACCACACCAGTGAGCAGGAGAGAGACTGACTTGGAGGAAAGGAGAGGTCAGGCTATAAAGCAACCTCTGTGAAGAAATGGGGTAATATGGTCAGGAGAAAGAGCTACTCCGATCCCGGGGCTGAGCTCTCATGTCTTTCAGTGTTAAATGGCCAATAAAGGCAAGTTTAAATTGAGATGGTGGTGGGACAACCCGTCCAGGTAGCAGCCTTAGAGAGGAAGAGAGGTACCCTCCCCTTTAGGAGGACAAAAGGAATCTGGACCATGGCACATACCTGTAATCCTAGTGCTTGGGAGGTAAAGGCAGAAGGGTCAGGAGTTCAAGGACAGCCTTGTCTATATCGTGAGCTCAAGGCTAGCTACATGAGAATCTGTGAAGAAAAAAAAGAGGGAAGGAGGAAAGGGAGGGAGAGAGGAAGGGGAGGACAGGAGAGGCAGAGAGACAGACAGACAGACAGACAGACAGGCAGACAGACAGACAGACAGACAGAGAGCTTGACTTAAAAAATGGCCAGGAAGGCTACCAGTGAATCCATGGTAGCCTTGAGTCTGTTGAAAAATGTTCCTATTGGTTAAGCTCAACTGACAGATGTTCAATACTCTGATTTACCTAAATTCACCCATATTGTTAACACATTTATGCTTTATTTAACATCATAGTCTTAAAAAGAAGTGCAAATATGGAAGGAGCAATTCGTAAAGACAAATGGCAGTTGATAGCACGCCATGCAGGCACACACCCTGACTTCTAGGCTTCACACTCTCAGGATGTCTCCCCAGCCACAGTGATGTTCCCAGGGGCTGAGGATGAGCTTATTCCAGGTGGTTCCGACACCCCTTCTCTGAGAGAAAGAGGCAGAGCTTCAGGGGCACCTCTGCCAGCCTTGCCCTAGGACTCCTGTCTGTCCAAGGAGGCTCCTCACTCAAGGGTCCCTCTATCCTTAGTCTATTTTATAACCAAGGTACAGTGCTTCTTCGTCCTTGGTTCATTTATCTCAAAAACCTTGTCAGAAAGATGAGGATTTTATTATAGACCTAATTGCTTTCTCCTAATTGGGAGGCTAAGATTTATGAATGAAAGCAAAACTCCAACCATTACTGAAAAGTGAGATGTTTTGCCTCATGGTCCATTTTAAGTTAGAATAATTTACCGGTTTCTGATGACAGCGTTGGCTTCTACTTTTTTCCACATTATCATCTCTAATCTTTTTTATCCCCAATCTCAAAGTCTGAAATTTTACAGAATAGCCTCTAAATGTTTTGATTGCCTACCTTGCAGGATCATAATGGACCAAATTAAGAAATTTAAGAAAAGAGAATTTGAAACTGTAAATGGTATTTAAGTGTGAGAACAACTTTAACCGGCAAATAATAATTGTGTGTAAATGTGAAGTTTTACTTTATTAGTACATCATAAAAAATAAGTGAAATTATTTATTTATTTCCATAGTGAAGACATTTATTATTTCCAAATTACTAATAGAATAAATTTTACCATTCTTACCCCATACCCAAACTTCTAGTTAAGAATTTAGGGACCCCTATAATGTCAGAAGGCACAGCAAGTTTCCATTTCTGTATTTCGGGGCAGTAAGAATGTATAACAGAGATGCACTCCTGAATTCAGTGTTGCTCAGACTTCCAGTGACAAATTAGCCTCTGAAAATCTTGTGAGGATGAAGGTTCTGACTTGGTTAATCTGGGGCAGGCCTTGAGATCTGTATTTCATGGGCTAGCAGCTACCTCAGCTGCCAATATCCAAACCCATACTTCAAGTATAAGATCCAGGTCTATGTGGCCAATTATGATGATGAGAGTCAGCTGTCACACAAAGGACTGGGACACTCCCACTGTCTTCAAAGTCTGATGGTGGAGGTCACTGTCAGAAAGAGATTTAAATGGAACTCCTTGCATGCCAAAGCCCTAAACTCAAATGGAAGTTGGAAGAGGCAGGGCAGGGAGTAGAGTCACATAACCATGGTGGCTACGGGATGATCTTCCTGGTAGAAAGATTTACAGCTCCACAGTGAGAGACTCACTTCAAAGAGAAGCCGGAAAAGGATTCCTTTCTCTGAATGAACATTTACTTATCCCCGGATTTTGGGGGAAAAAATGACATATTTATTACTGGAGAGACTGTCATGGAGGCTTCTTAGACTAACAAAGATTGACTCACCCTCATCTTGATCCTCAGGCTCTGTTTTTTCTAGGAGAAAGCACAAAGGGCAAACAAATATTTATGTGCAGAACTTAAATGGCTAGTACTCTACACCATCTCTCTCGCCTGAGAAATCCCAGCTCATGAATGTTAGCACACAATAACAGAAGGTCGGTGGGTCAGCTAATCTCCAGCTGTCCTTCAGCATCCAGAGGATGCTGGTTCCAGTACTCTGTGCAGGACCCAACCTGTAGTATCAGGTCTCACAGAAAATTGATAGTACTTGTATGTGATATATATGTATTGCCCCTTAAACATAATCTATACATATCGATTACTTATAATACCAGTGTGGTATCAAGGAAATAACAGTGTAAACACCATATGAACAGCTATTCTATTCTATGGCACAGATTTTTTTAAAGATTCATTTTAAAAAATTATTTTTAATTATGTGTAAATATATACATACATAGGTTCAAGTACCCACAGAGATTTTGGCCTGGGCTAGAGTTACAGACACCTGACATGATAGTTGGGATTCAAACTCCAGTCTTCTGAAGTAGCAGTAATTCTCTTAACCAGAGATAGGGATATGCTCCGGCACTGTAGGCCAAACCTCACAGTGCACGTGAGCAATGTGGTAAGATCTTCTGTTTGGTTGTCTCTGCTACGGGAAAGGGATGCTTGTACTAACCTACAGACACAGAGCTGGGAGAATAGGATTTGGTTTGAGAGTGAGGAAATGAAGTCATGAATGTTCTCAATTGCGTCCTGCCTTGGTCATAATGAATGATTTGTACAGACTCAAAAAAAAATTTGATCACACATCTACCAAATTTTATCACCAGAAAACAAGGCCTTTCAGTTTTCACTTGTTACTGTTTAAACATCAGAAGATTCATTTGACACACACACGCAAGAACTCTTAGTATACATCAAATCCTCTAATTACAAGCAGAATAGGCAGCATAGATGGGAGCCACAGAGTTGTGACTGAAGAGCAGCAGAGCCACTTTAATCCTGCTAAGTCTTGTCTTCAGCTTTAAGGAACCTCCTGTAGCTCTGAAGGCAGCCTGCACATCCAAGGGTACAAGCTTTGATTGTGCATGGGAAGGAGCTGCTCTTCCAATGAATCCCTCCTCTCTGGTGCTGGCTAAGCTGGCTTGCCAGCCCATTAAAGTGATTGAAAAGAGGGGAACTTAGTGCCACTTCCTTAAACCGCCATGATGTCCACCTGCATTCCTGTAACCACAGGTGAAGGAAGCTCTCACCCAACCCACGGGTGAGGGGAGCTCTCACCCAACCCACAGGTGAGGGGAGCTCTCACCCAACCCACAGGTGAGGGGAGTTCTCACCCAACCCAACCCACAGGTGAGGGGAATTCTCACCCAACCCACAGGTGAAGGGAGCTCTCACCCAACCCACAGGTGAGGGGAGCTCTCACCCAGCCCACAGGTGAGGGGAGCTCTCACCCAACCCAAAGGTGAGGGGAGCTCTCACCCAGCCCACAGGTGAGGGGAGCTCTCACCCAACCCACAGGTGAGGGGAGCTCTCACCCAGTCCACAGGTGAGGGGAGCTCTCACCCAACCCACAGGTGAGGGGAGCTCTCACCCAGCCCACAGGTGAGGGGAGCTCTCACCCTCATCAAGGAAGCACATAGGAACCATTACAGAAAGCCACCTGTCACAATGCAGAGAAAAAACCGTAGGTAGGGTGCTCAACTACAAGTATTACGTCTACCCACAAGGACTATACCGAAGGCTCAGAGACTCAAGAGAGGGAACTGAAAAATCATAGGTGCCAGATGTCCGGGAAATTCACTGCAAAAATCTTTCTTCTAATTGGACAGGAAAGCTGTACCCATGAAATGTGAACAATCTGGTCACCTAAACAAGACCCAAACAATGACAACACTGGTGGATATGCCAACATGCACGAGTAAAATCTGACAAGCCCCTACCCTGGATGAAGAGCTACAGGCGATAATGACTACTAAGAGAAAGAATCAGTCTTCCCCAGGGATGAGCCCTCTGGTGGGTTTTACGGTACCAAGTGGCCAGCCCTGAAAACATATACATAAAGCAATATTAAGTGGACTCAATAAGTATTTATATACTTATATCTATATATACATGTAACAATAATAACTAAAAAAAGGAGGAAAAGAGAGAACAAAGTTGGGTGGGTTGGAAAGTCTAAAGCTGGGAGGGGACGAATATGACAGCATAATTATGAAAACTGTCAAATAATTAATAATTTTTAAAAATAATCACCTCTATAAAGCTGCTGGGCATAAATTACAACTGTTCTCAGTCCTGATGCTTCTTATCAAACTGACTAACAGGAACAAATATTTGAGGGCCCAAGTCAGGACAACGATTCCAGGGAAGGGCTGCAGAGATGGCTCAGTGGACATGTGCTTGCCTTGCAAGCAAGATTAAACAACCTGAGTTCAATCCCTAGAACTCTCAGAAAAAGGCCAGGTGTGGTAATGTGCATCTGTAATCCCCGTGTGCAGAGGCGGAGATCGGAGGAAACCAGAGCCGGCAGCTTTCCTTCCAAAATCTCTGAGTTCCAGGCAAGATCCCAGAAAAGGTTATATGTAATGAACAACAGAGTTGTACCCCGGCCTTCATATGCAGGCACACACACATTCAAACACACCAATACACATATGAACATGTATATACACAAAAGCTACCAAGAATTCCAGCATGTGATGTGTGCCTGTATTCCAGGACTAGGGAGATAAGGAAAGTAGGTTGCCAAGAGTCAAGGCCAGCCTAGACTACACAAAGAAACGATGTCTCGAAAATTATAACATTTGAAAAGATTCCAGTTAAAACTGTAAACTATGAGTGGTTGGAAGACAATACCAATAACTACAGATTAGATTCTGAACACCTATTGCTAGGAGAAGGGATCTGTTCACTCATCTCTCGATAAAATCACAAGAGATGGGAATGCTCCTGAGCAGGTCATTCTGCTGTAATCAGGGATCTGGAATTTCATACTGAAGTCTGAGTGGCCCTGGCACCCACTGATAGCCAGTACACTCACAAACATGCAGATAAAACACCCATACAAGTAACATATAAATAAATATTTTTTTAAAAAGTCAGCAACTTTTGGGGGAGATGGCCTGCTGGGTAAAGGACTTGGTGCCTGAGTGTGAGAACTAGAGTTTAGGTCCATAGAACCCACAGAAAAGCCATTTGGGTGTGATGTTCCACTCTTAATCCCAGCACTTGGGAGGCAGAGACAAAGGTCCCAGAGCAGTCCGGCCTGACTAGCCAAATAAGCAGAGATGCCCAAGTTCAGCAAGGGACTGTCCTCCATATAAGAGGTGGGGGGAAGACACTTGACCCTTAACCTCAGGCCTCTTCCCACGAACACACACTCACCCACACACTGTGCCTACATGCATCTTAACCCCCCCCCATACACACACACACACACACACACACACACACACACACTGCCCACATGCATCTTAACCACCCCCTCTCTCACACACACACATACACACACAGTGCCCACATACATCTTAACCCCCCCATACACACACACACACTGTGCCCACATGCATCTTAACCCCCATACACACACACACACACATACACACACACACTGCCCACATGCATCTTAACCACCCCCCTCTTTCTCACACATACACACACAGTGCCCACATGCATCTTAACCACTCTCACACATACACACACACATGCACACACACACACACACTGTGCCCACATGCATCTTAACCCCCCCATACACACACACACACATACACACACATACACACACTGCCCACATGCATCTTAACCACCCCCCTCTCTCTCACACATACACACACAGTGCCCACATGCATCTTAACCCCCCTCACACACACACACACATACACACACACACACTGTGCCCACATGCATCTTAACCACCCTTCTCTCTCTCTCTCCTCCTCTCTCTCTCTCTCTCTCTCTCTCTCTCTCTCTCTCTCTCTCTCTCTCTCACACACACACACACACACACACACACACTCCCAAAAAAGACAGGCATGGTGGTGTGCACCTGTATGTAATCCAAGACCTGGAGAAGCAGAGACAGGCAGATCCCCAGGGCTCCCTGGCCAGCTAGCCTAGCCTACTTAGTGAGAGCTAG
Source organism: Mastomys coucha (assembly GCF_008632895.1). Taxonomy (NCBI): domain Eukaryota; kingdom Metazoa; phylum Chordata; class Mammalia; order Rodentia; family Muridae; genus Mastomys; species Mastomys coucha. Next base: position 101,619,807 of record NW_022196898.1, on the reverse strand, counting down.
TCCATAAAAGGAGCCATCTTGGAAACAAAACAAAAGCAAACCCAAGGTGAATGGCACCAGAGGAACATGTGCACTGGCCTTCACACACATGTGCACATGCACACAAACACACAAAAATATACCTCATGCCTCAAATGTCTAGTGGGAATCAATCCCGTAGGTTTAGCCTCACTTCTGCCGGAGGACAGGCAGAAAAGATGCTACATGACATCCTGTAAGGACACAGGTCCAGAAGACGAGATCATCTCCACAATAACAGAGAAACAAGAGGCTGTGCCAGTTAGAACAGGATCTGGACCAGACCACCAGATGCAAAGTCTGGCCCTGGATTAGATTCTGATCTGGACAGAATTCTGTGTGGAGATTTTGGGAACAACTGGAGGAATCTGAATACAGGGTGGATGTCAGATAAAATGAACATTTGGAGAGCTGGAAAATTGGACATTAACAGGAAGCTCAGGCAGAGTTCATGAGATGGCTCAACAGGTGAAAGTCTTTGCTTCACAGGCCTGATCAATTTTGCAATCCCCAGAAGCCACACAGAGGTAAAACGAGACCCAAGCCCACAAAACTGTCCTCTGACCTCCACACACTATGTAAGCAACACCCCCACACACATCATGCACACACACACACATGCACACACACACATGCATGCACAAACACACACACACAATTCTTAAGAAACTGATATAAAAACAAAAAAAGTTAGCAAAAAGCACGCCAAGCAATGTTTTATTCTTGTATGAGTATTGCGCACGCTTGTGTGTGTCTATCTACGTGTACATGTGCATGTGTGTGTCTATCTGTGTGCATGTGCATATGAGTGTCTATCCATCTGCACATGCCCATTTGTGTGCATATGTGCACACTTGAGTGTTCATGCACGTGTGTGCATATGTATGTATATATACATGTGCACCTATGTGTACATGTGAACATATGCAAGCATATGTGTGAGTATGTGTATACATGCACTAGTATGTGTTTATGTGCACATGTGAATGTGTGTGTACACTTGTGTATGAATATGCATGTGTACATGTGATTTTGTGTGTGTACAAGTATATGTATGCATGTTCACATGTCTGTGCATTCATGTGGAGGCCAGAGGTAGACCTGTGTGCCTCCCTCAATTTCTCCACCTTTCTTCTCTTTTGAGACAGTGTTTCTCAGGGAACCAGGAGCTCATAAATTCAGCCAGAACGGTTGGCCAGCAAGCCCTAGGGATCCACCTATCGCGTCCTCCCTAATACGGAGTTTCAGGTGTGCAGCATCACATCTGGCTGTTACAAAAGCTTATTCTTGTGAAAAGTGACAGACATGGGAAGAAATCTGACCAGCACTGTCTATAGATGACTGGCATGGGTTTCATATTCCTTTGATATATTTTTTTAACTTTCTATAATAGTTACAAAACCACTTTATAGTAACAGTTATTTTAACTAAAAATTAATAGATATCGAAAGAAAAACAAAATGCTTCCCACAGGGTCAATTTTTGGTAAGCGTACTATATGTTACTGTTTAGAGTGTTCAAAACTAAACCACAAAGTTGCTGTTTTCAGTGTGGTCCTAATGCCAGTTCATACCTGTGATCCAGGTTCTGGGGATGAATCCCAGCATGCATCTGGCCTTGAAATGTCCTCACTCTGCTGTCACTCTCAGTGACAGAGGTGTGTCTACCCCAGTGTCTGTGTCCATGAATCCAGTTCCCATGGCTCGCCCTGAGGACCTTCCTCACTTCTGCCAACCTTGATGACTGATCTAGGCCCCTGAATTCCAGCTCTTGGGCTTGGGCCTCTCTTCAAGGAGAGAGATCACCCAGAGCCTCCATGGGCTTCCAGCCTATTGTTCTGTCAGAAGCTGCCTTTGCTGTGCCAGTCTGTCAGTGTGGATTCTCTTCAGCTGCTACTGCCTGCTCACACTCTACCTTATCTTTCCATGCACATTTCACAGAAATAGACCACATAGCTGCCCTTCCACAGTCAGCCAAACTTCCCTCCTCATCAAGTCCTGGCTTCCACCTTTGCTGACTGATCCTTGATAGAGATCTGCATTCACAACTGAAATGATAGGCAGTCTGCATCTCTTGAGGAATGGGTGGTTATGAGCTCATTACTTAAGGAAAGAACTGGATGAGATGTGGGCATAGCAATTACCACATGTCTATTACTTCCTTCCTTCCTTCCTTCTTTCCTTCCTTCCTTCCTTGATTTCCTCATCCACACAGTCAGCATGCACCAGCCTTAAGCTGGGTTTCAATGCCAGGCTGTCCACATGGGTCATCGGGAGTTGGTTTTAATCATTAAGTTGACAAGGTGTGAGCAATAAGCATGCTAATATTTACTTGCAGACATCGTATAATGGGTGCTGTGCAGAGGAAGCACAAGGCACAGAGACGGCATGGACTGACCCAAGAGCAGGCATGGGAAGAGAGCACAAGGCACAGAGATGGCATGGACTGACCCAAGAGCAGGCATGGGCACGGACTGACCCAAGTGCAGGCATGGGCACAGACTGACCCAAGAGCAGGCATGGGCACGGACTGACCCAAGAGCAGGCATGGGCACAGAGCCCATGTTAGGAAGGAAAGAGCCTGGCAGCTGTGAGGAGCTAAGACAAGGCCAGGGAGATTAGAAGACATTAGGCTGGGAACTGTGTGGACAAATGGACACACTGACTACCACAGAGAAGACCCTTGATGTTCCCCACCCGGATGTTCCTGTGAACATATCCTGCAGCACTTGGGTCCAAAATGAACCTACAGTTACCAAGTGTCTTAGTCAGAGTTTCTATTCCTGCACAAACATCATGACCATGAAGCAAGTTGGGGAGGAAAGAGTTTATTCAGCTTACTTCCACATTGCTGTTCATCACCAAAGGAAGTCAGGACTGGAACTCAAGCAGGTCAGGAAGCAGGAACTGATGCAGAGGCCATGGAGGGATATCCCTTACTGGCTTGCTTCCCCTGGCTTGCTCAACCTGCTCTCTTATAGAACCCAAGACTTCCAGGCCAGGGATGGCACCACCCACAAGGGGCAATTGAGAAAATGCCCCACAGCTGGATCTCATGGAGGCACTTCCCCAACTGAAGCTCCCTTCTCTGTGATAACTCCAGCCTGTGTCAAGTTGGCACACAAAACCAGACAGTACACCAAGTGTATGAAGACATGAAGCTGTGTGATCAAATGCAGACATCTCCAGAAGCCAATGGCTAACTGTTCTGGGCATCATGATCAGGTACTGGGAAGAAAGCAACTCCTTATCCTCTGCATCAGTAAGCAATCTGTTTTGTGATTCCAGTAATTCACAGATAATACATCAAAGAAAAGTGATTTCCATCTAGGCTGGAGAGGTGGCTGAGGTCAGTCCTCAGCAGCCGTGTGAAAAAGCCTGCATAGTGGCTGTGCCAGATAGTGTTTTGTGAACTTAACACAAGCTAGAGTCATTTGGAAAGAGGGAACCTCAACTGAAAAAGAAATGCCTAACATGTTAGCAATCAAGAGGAGTAAACCAGTAAGCAGTGTTTCTTTGTGGCCTTCACTTCAGTTTCTGCCTCCAGGTTCTACCCTCTGGGTTCTACACTTGAGTTCTTGCCCCGACTTCCCTCAGGAATGGAGTGTGAGCTGAGATGAAATAAGCTCTTTTCAGGTTGCTTTTGGTCATAGGGTTTTATCTCAACAACAGAAACCCCAACTTGGACAGCGGGGTGTTTTGGTCTCTTTTCCTGTTGGTGTGATAAAACACCCCGCAGAAGCAACTTAAGGGAGAAAGAGCTAGTTTGGCTCACAGTTCCAGGCATCAATGCATGGAGGTCAACCAAGATGGCAGGTGCTTGATGGTGGTGGTCACAATGTATCCACTGTCTGGAGGGAGAACAATGCTTGGTTCCCTCTCTCCTTTATCATTCCTTCCTTGACCCAGGCCAAGAAATGGGGCCCTGCTCATTCAGAGCAGGCTTCCCACCTCAATTAACCAGATTGTGATAATCTCACATAGATGCCCCGTTTTATCTAGATAGTGCCTCAAAAAGATTCCTTTCCCACATGATTCTAGACCATGTCAAGTTGCCTGATGAAACTAACCATCACAAGTTGTACATTCTTATAATTCCCACACGAGGGAAGCAAAGAGCTCTCTCTCTCTGATCATGGTGGCTAGCCAGCCTAGTGCACTTGGTCAGGGAGAGTCATAGCGGTTAGCCAGCCTCCATGCACTTGGTCAGAGAGAGTCAGTGGCTAGCCAGCCTAGTGCACTTGGTCAGAGAGAGTCATGGTGGCTAGCCAGCCTCATGCACTTGGTCAGAGAGAGTCATGGTGGCTAGCCAGCCTCATGCACTTGGCCAGGGGGAGTCATGGCAGCTAGCTAGCCTAGTGCACTTGGTCAGGGAGAGTCATGGTGGCTAGCCAGCCTAGTGCACTTGGTCAAAGAGAGACACTGGATAAAAATAAATAAATACTTGACATTACCTGAGACATGACAGCTGTTAATGATCTCTGACCTTCATATTTGCTCCCATATGTGCACACACACACACAATTCAGTAAAAGAAAAAAATGAAATACAGTGATATTAGAGTTCAGCATAAGGTGGTGGAGAAGGAGCCAGAAAATATGTTCCTTATGTGAAGAGCATTTCAAAAGAGGAGCCACGATGGTTGCAAGGATGGCCAGTGTCTTCAGGATGAAAAAGCCACACAGTCACCATGGGAAAAAGGAAACAAACACTGCGCATTAGTACTTGGAAATAATGGATGTCTTGAATGCGACCAGCTTGAACACTTTCAGTCTAGAAAGAGACACTTGTAGGACAGGTGAGATTGAACTCTGCAAGTCAGAAGTCTTCAAGCCATCTCTACCTCTCATTCTCCCAGGACACTGGGCACCAGTTATGAATCTGTCCCCACTCTGTAAGCCAGGCTGAAGCTCTGTCACAGGTAGCTGTAAGAAGTGGGGGATGTGTTCACCACAACACCAGCCTTTATCAACATGAACACTTTTCCCCGATAACACAGGAGCCTCCAGTGTGGGGCATCAAAGCCAGACAGAAGAAGGGACTGGTGAAGAGAAGGTAGGGTCTTCCCCTTCCTCTCTCCCTCCTCCTCTCCCCTGGATTCTGCTTTCTTCCTTCGGTTCACCCCTCCCCACTTTTCCTCAATTGCTTCCTCTCATAGTACCACATTGTTAGCTGGCAGTGATCGTTTAAAAACATTTGAGTTAAATAAATGAACACAACACAGAGCTATTTTAAATATTTATTGAAGCAATTAAAAAATATTTCTAACAATCATTGCTAATTCAAGGTCCATTTTAAGATTGCTCAGTGTAGCTTTCCCTGCTATGGCTAATACTCTGTAACAATACTGGCATACACTTAATGCAGACATATATTACAGTTCCTCACCCCATATTTTAATGTTCCTCATTTTCACTAATTTATCCCTGAATCAAAAGTTCAAATCTAGTTTGCCCTAGATGCCTTTGACACAATAGTGTAAAACAACAGTGTATGCATACTGTTCTCTGCATTTTAGGATGTAAGTAGGTATACATTGATGTCAACTACATTTAAAAGACACTTCAAAGGAGAGAAACATAATACACCAATTCCTTGCAGAAGCTCTGGCATCGAGGCAATGGGTGGCAGACCAGAGGAAGTAAATAAAAAAGACATATTTGACAATAAATGTGCCATCTTGCAAATAAATTTCAAACAAGCAATTACTGCTATGCTGATATATAAGGCAGCTCAGATTTCCTAACAAAGCACTGCTTATTTTCACTTGCAATTTAACAACAGCAAAAAGTGGCAGTTTCTCTGCACCAAGTCCAAGACTTGTGATGTCCCTCAGTCATACCATTCTGAAGAAATCCATGTTCAAGACCATCTCCTCTATCCACTTCCCTGGGAATGAGGAAGTGCAGTCTCCCAATATGCCTCCAATTCCCCACAATGACCTGTGGCAAGAGTGAGAACTGAAGTAGAAAATGAACAGGAAAGGGAATCCAGTAGCCACACAGGGAACCCCAAACTTAAAAGTGATTGCCAATAAAATCAAGTTGAAAGACAACAGCTTTCTTTTGCACCACGGTTCCAGGGAACAGTCCATCGTGGCCAGGAAGATATGAGTAGGTTCTTGAGAGAGCAGGAAGCAAAGGAGATGAAAGCATGCATGTGGCTCACTCTCTCTTTTTCACACAGCCCAGGGTCTTCCCATCTCAGTTAACGTAATGAAGATAATCCCCACAGGCACGCCAAGAAGCCCTCCCAGGTGACTCCGTAACTTATCAAGCTGACCACTGAGATGAACCAACCTATACTTCCTAGATTTTGTTAACCATTGCCTGCTTTGAACAGGCATTAGTTAATTAATAAAAGTCTGAGGCTCTAGGCAGAGAACCAAACAGGAAGTTGATATAACCTATTTACTTAGCCAGAGGAAAGTCATATTCTTTCAAACGTGGCCTACACAGGAATTTTGAGTGGCATTTTCCTACTTGGCTAGGTAGAAATGGCCTAAGTAAGAGGCTCATACAATATATTGATTTATTTCATTTGTTTTAGATTGTTTTAATTTTCAAAATAGGTGTGATGTTGATTGGTGGTTATATTATTCCTCTGGGAGAGAGGTCAAAATGAAGGATTTTCTGGTTACTGGCTCAAAGGTATGCTGATTTGGGGAAAAGATTTTGTTTTTGTGTTTTTGGAAAAGGAGGTTAAGGTATTTACACCTTCCAGAGAACTAGATTCCAGAAATTCAAGCAAAAAATATATCTTGATGATACTGAAAATTTGTTTTGAGATTTATATATTACAGAATATAAGTCTTGGTGAATTTCCTTGTCAGGCATGCTAAACTGGCCTGCTTGAACTCCTGATGTCCTGGACTTCAGTCAGATCCAGTCAAGATACAGACATCAGAGACTAATAAACCTGTTTCCCCTCCCCCACACTTCATAATATCTCAATGACCATGTTCAGCTTGAAGAAGTTATGAAGAGTTGTCAGCCCAGTTCCCTGGGCTTTGGGGCTGGAGAGGGTTATTAATAGGTTGTCTTTCTAGAAAATGTAAAAATGGTCATATTGGGAACAGGGAGGAAATAGCCAGAATTGATTGTATAGCCATAATTTCATTTGATAGAAAACCTTATAATTGTTACTAAGTTAAAGTCAGATGTTCCTATTTGGTACAGAATTTATTTTGATACAAAAATCAAGGTTATCATTGGTATAAATTTCTTCTATTGATACTAAATAATTAAAAGTACAAGGCTTAGACCTAGTCCTTCTTTTGCTGTTATTATAGACAGATCTGAGATGTTTAGACCTGTGAGTCTAGGGCCAAATTAACAAATTCTTGTCTCTGAATTTATTGTTAGGGTGATTTCAAGATTTTAATTAAAAATAACTAAGAGTAGTTAACAGACAACAGTCCAGATTACTTTACATAGATAGTTGGTTTTCAAAAACATCAGAAATCCACAGAATGTGACATTTAATATTATTTATTCATTTGAATAGAGACCTGTCTGCTCCTAACAGCACCCCTTTCTCAGATTCAAAGAAGAAACTGAGAGTCAGTGGAGTTGTTCCAGTTGTGGCGAGACAGCCTCTAGGCAGAAATTGCCTCATTCCATCTATAGACAAAATTGTTGTCCAGGAAAGGACACACTACGCGGAATAGTCAACTGATGAATCTCTGCCAACACAGGGTGATCAGTCCTTTAAATTCTGCATTACACAGGTCTGTCAGATGGCTGAAAACTGATGCTCCAAAGTTTTAAAGTAAGGACTGTCCAGGTGTCCATCAGTCTCTCTCAATTAGCTAAATTTTAGAAGCTGTGTTAGGCTTCCCATATATTCACTATTATTTAGTCGTTCTTGGATTTCTAATGGAGTTGAAAAACTACATAGTCTCCTAGCCAGCCCAGGCTTTTTACTTTTAAGAAAATGGTTTTCAGATGGCATCCAATCTAAGCCAAGACATAGCCAGGTACAAAGTTTTTGTCTTTTAAGTTAAGATAGAAGATAGTGTTCAATTTTATTGGCAAAGATGTTAGACTAAGTGTCAGATATACCTTATACAAGATAATTTACAATATATGTAATAGTTGTGTTCACTTTATATTTTGAGAGAAGGATTTTTGGGGTTTTTGTTTTTGTTTCTGTTTTTGTTTTAATTGAACAGAAAGGGTGAAATGCTGCAGCATTTTCTCTATCCAATCACATTAGGGCAGTGACAGGCCTGTGATTGGACAGGAATAAAGAGGTGGAGCTAGAGTTGGAGGAGGAAAGAGGTCAGGAGCAGGAGGAAAGAGGTCATCATCATGGAGGCAGAGGATGAGGATGAGCCAGACCCCACGTGGTTATACAACTAAGCAGGTTCTTACAAAGTAGATTAATTGGGTTCAAATATTGTCTTTATTATTTTGTTCTGAAATTATTGTATTGGCATCTTGTAAATTGTGATTTTTATTATTATATAAATCTGATTGGATATTAAGGCTTTAAGAGTCATGTATTACTTACTGGGTCTTAGGCACTATTTAGATGAATGATTGTGGTTGTGTATAAAGAGTTGCATGTGAGCAAGAGGTTTTTAATAGCTGGGAGAGAATAATAAGAGCATGCTGGGATATGGTGATGCTGGTCAATACCGGCTCAAGAACGTGGCCCAGGGGGAAAGTTTGTGGGGTGGATTCATTTTTTTATATTCCTGCAACAAGATTTGTTTGCTATTTTGGATGAAACCACATTTGTATTTCTTGCATTTGATCATCCAAAAGCTTCTGAGTTCCTTCTCTGTATGCACAGCTTGGATCCAAGGACAGAGAAATGGCAAGACCCTGTCTCTGCTCTGAGCAGCTTGCAGCCTGGTGAGAAAGCAAATCATGGAATCTTGAGGAAAGGCAAACTGTGCCAGGGAACTTGGTAAGACAGAGCGGATCTGAGGTCCCAGAAACTTGGGTACACACCTGAGATGGTAGGAAGCTCCCTGCTCCCTGCCAAATTTCTGGCCTGGAACACAGGCCACACTTCCCACATAAGGAAACATGACCTGTGGTCAGGTAGGCCTAGAACAGAATTCCCCATGCTAATGAGGTACCTGGAGGCCCTGAGGGAGCCAATAAGCTCCCCTTCCCAGACATTCCTCCCTGCCAAAGGTATTTAATCCCTGGTCTACCCTAAGAAGTCATTATGCATCCATTTTCTACAATGAACAGTCAATAAACTGTTTAGAACCATGGACTGTTTCTTTCATCAAGGACCATCATGGAGAGCATGGGGGAGGCCTTGGACTACTTAACCACAACTTAAGTCTTCCACAGAAGGCCTCTCTACACTTCTCTAGACAACCATCACCAAGCTAAGGACAATCACTGCAGAGCTAAGCCAGAGCTCCCCTCCCAGAGCCTGGATGTCCAAGAATCTGAGAACCACCAGTGCCTTGGCCTCATCTCAGGTCCAGGGAACCCTGACACTTTGTTCCTGACTTTTCTGCGCAGTTCTCCAGCAGCACCTCGAGGGACCTGGAAGCCAAGAATCACCAGCTTCTGGCTTTCCCACATCTTAGACTTCGTTTCCCCACCCCCAGAACAGTGTCTGGGCACTTCCCTGAAGCCCAGCACTCATCCAACCATGGTATGGGATAAGCACAGTCAAGCTCCCTGCGGCCATGCCCAGTGATGGGGAGCAATTCAGTCCCACAGAATCTCTTAGACAGCAGGTGTGCATAGGAAGTTCATCACAGTTAAGATACTGAAAAGGACGATGGAGTGTGTGATCCAAGTTCACAGTGTGATATCAGCAGCCTAGGGACCAAACTGCTGGCATAGTGGCTTGAACCAACTTTCAACGCCTCCTCAGAAGCACAGTTAATACCAGCTTATCCAGGTCATATGGCTAGAGAAAGGAGCAAATTACATAAAGAGATAGCCTTCTGCAGCCTTTATACATCCCAAATATTGTCTTAAGAATAAGCTGAAGAGAAAGGAATACCAAGATCAAGAGACAGAAAGAGCTAACTGGCACAGGCTGACACTGCACATTTGATAGTTGTCAAGACAGTATGTCAGTTTCCTGCCCCTAAAGAAAAACCTGAAGGTTAAAGATCACGCCACACATATACATCAGCCTTTGCTAGCTAATTATAGCTCTCCTTTAAAGGTCAGAGGCAAAACAATAGCCATGATTCAGTCCAGGAAGGGACAAAGAAAAGAAAGGGCTCACAATTGAATGAGCAGGAGCACTGGAGCATCCAGTGAGTGGAAGATAAGGGAGGATTAAGTAGCCACAAGTAGAGAATCAGAGGCCTCTTTCATTCACAGTCACTGAACCATGGCAAAGCCCAATCTCAACCCACACAGAACAAAAGCGAGTCCCTCAAGGCAAAAGGGAAAGTCAAGGAGACTGTGTACTCGAGGTCTGGAATGGGAGGAAGAGGGAGGGAGGGTGGGGATGAAGCACTCATGTGTGTACTCCTTAGAAATATTAGCATATATTGATTGTCCAAAGCACACAGCCTCACTGAAGCATTTTATCCATGTCTAATAACTGATCACTCCCGTTTCTCTCCATTGTAGACATGCAGTAGAACTCTCTGGTTTATTCTCCCACCTTCACTCTGAAGAGCTGCTATGCTGAGATAAACCATACATTTGCTGAAACCATACGTTTGGTGATTTCATTGCTGGTTTACATGGATATTAGAATATATGCCAAAGTACAGCTCTCAGCTCAATGTCACCCACACACTTGGGCAGTAGTGGGCTCTGCTGAATGACAGCTCATTGTGATAATGAGTCCTGCGTCAGCTTTCAGCCTGAACTCCAAGTGATTGACGGCAGTCTTTAAACATGCCTCTGATGAGTAATTAAACAGAACAGATTTTATGTTCTAAGTTTTGAAGAGGAAAATAGCACATTTATTTATTTATCTGTCATGCAATAACATTGTCACCTAAGTTGTACTTGTCTTTCAGTATAAGAACTATGCCTTTATCTTATATCTCCAGGTACATCTAAGGATTCTATAAATGCTTGTTGAACACAGCAATAAAAGAGAAAACTCACATATCAATGATCAAGAGTTTAAGTTTTGTGACCTTATAAGACAAGGTAGGGACAAGTCTGGGATCAACTACTTTAGTGAGTAAATCCTGGGTCCTTTCAAACATTTTGGTTCTCCCACTGGACACTTTGAGCTTAGACACAACCACAAGTCCCTCTCTCTATAGCAAGGCAATATCAAATCCAAGTTGGCACTCTGCCTGAAATTTACTTCATGTCTCCCCACTTGAGCCTCTTTCAGGTAGACCATAAGACAAAAGCATGCCTCCAAAATTCTTGCTCTGGCATGAGCACGCATACTAACAATTCATACACTTAGCATATCCATGGGAAGGTGCATCCTCTACCCACCTTGGCTTTGATAAGGCACAACTTATCCTACAAAATTTGGCTTGTTATAAGCAAAATTCATGTGGAAATGTAGTTTCCATTTTGGCTACATTGGAATGTGGTGTGAGGCACTTCCAGGGTTCCTCAGGAGTGATTAATATTATGTTAGCATTTAGATCTAGAATGACTGCCAAAGACCCAAGAGCTAAGGGCTTGCTCATTACAGTGACACGCATGGTACTGATGGGAGATGGTGTAACTTCTCAGAGGTGTGGCTACACAGAAGTTTTTGGTCCTTTGGGGTTTGATCACAAAGCAAACTATGGGGCCCCTGGTTTCCTTTCTTTCTTTCTTTCTTTCTTTCTCTCTCTCTCTCTCTCTCTCTCTCTCTCTCTCTCTCTCTCTCTCCCTTTCTTTCTTTCTTTCTTTCTTTCTTTCTTTCTTTCTTTCTCCCCTTCTCCCTGTAAGCCAAGAATCTGTGCTCACTGCTATAAATTTTAGAAATCTCTCATGACTTTGTGAAGGCTCTGTTGCTGCATACACCAGGGTAGACAGTCCAGGATCTTGCCATGGACTGCAAGCTACTCCATCCCAGCAAGCTGCCATGGAGACCAGCCTTGCCCAGAGTCTCCTGTAGTCGCTCTCCTGAGTTCAATCTCCCCTGCTTCTTGTCTTACATCAGAAGGGAACTTCAACTCATTCCCTTCATGCAGCATCCGTATTGGCCTACGACTCACTTGCCCTTCTGGAACTTAACATAAACTTGTAGAGTTGCCAAATTACCCAATATTCCAAACATTCTTCATTTAATAGTCCATAATCCTCTTTATTTTTTCCTATAGAAGGATGTCATTGAACAATGACAGAAGCAAGGTCAAGTTTGATTCTTTATAGTAGGTTTGGATCTGTTAATTTATTAAGGTGTCATTTTTCAGATACCTGTTTCCTCTTTATGGAGGCAAGTGTGTGCCAGGAAACCTTACAAAGGTTTGTCAAATCCAGAAATATTTATGGAATCCTTACTGTATTCTATGCCATTCATGCATCAGAGTCAACAAGGAATAAGACAGACACAGGCCTTGCTCTGTTGGAGCTTCAGAGAAGGAGGCAGTCAACTAACTATGAACTCATATTTCATTATTGAAGTAGTATGTTGAGGCATGGTAGAGAGGAGGTCACACAAAAGTATGAACAAGGAAACCTGACCCAGCTTTGTGGGTAGGAAAAACCCATGAGCTGCCAAAGACAGGAATCAAGTAGATGAAGGGTCAGAAGGGTTAGCGCTCAAGGCAGGAAGGACAAAACATGAGAAACTTCTGAGGAGGAAAAGAAATGAATCTATGGAAGAGTGCTCCAAGAAAGTGGGAGGAAGGGAGAATGGGGAGGCAGGGATGACGGGGGAGGCAGGGAGGATGGGGGAGGTAGGGAAGATGGATGGCAGGAAGGGTAGGGAGGCAAAGAGGATAGGAAAGAGACTTATTTGGGAGTGTGAAC